>NW_026599641.1:75000-80000 GCF_023634155.1 Falco peregrinus
AACGGAACTCTAAACCTCAGCTGTGCATTGCATGCACTTAACCCTAACCCTAACCCTTACCCTAACCCTAACCCGAACCCTAACTCTAATCCTGACCCTATTGGGCCTACCGCTTTCGTAACTCTAAACCTCAGCTGTGCATGGCATGCACTTTAACCCTAACCCTAACCCTAACCCTAACCCTAACCCTAACCCTAACCCTAACCCTGACCCTAAGAGGCCTAACACTAAACGCAACTCTAAACCTCAGCTGTGCATGGCATGTACGTAATCCTAACCCTAACCCTAACCCTAACCCTAACCCTAACCCTAACCCTGACCCTAAGAGGCCTAACCCAAAACGGAACTCTAAACCTCAGCTGTGCATGGCATGTACCTAACCCTAACCCTAACCCTAACCCTAACCCTAACCCTAACCTTAACCCTAACCCTAAGAGGCCTAACCCTAAACACAACTCTAAACCTCAGCTGTGCATGGCATGTACGTAATCCTAACCCTAACCCTAACCCTAACCCTAACCCTAACCCTAACCCTAACCCTAAGAGGCCTAACCCTATAACGGAACTCTAAACCTCACCTGTGCATGGCATGTACCTAACCCTAACCCTAACCCTAACCCTGACCCTAAGAGGCCTAACCCAAAACGGAACTCTAAACCTCAGCTGTGCATGGCATGCAGTTAACCCTAACCCTAACCCTAACTCTAGCCCTAACCCTAACCCTAATCCTAACCTTAACCCTAACCCTAACCCTAACCTTAACCCTAACCCTAAGAGGCCTAACCCTAAACGCAACTCTAAACCTCAGCTGTGCATGGCATGCACTTAACCGTAACCGTAACCGTAACCGTAACCGTAACCGTAACCCTAACCCTAACCCTAACCCTAACCCTAACCCTAACGCTAAGCCTAACCTAGACCCAAACCCTAACCCTAACCCTAACCCTAAGAGACCTAACCCTACATGGAACTCAAAACCTCAGCTGTGCATGGCATGTACCTAACCCTAACCCTAACCCTAACCCTAAGCCTAAACCTAACCCTAACCCTAACCCTAAGAGGCCTAACCCTAAACGGAACTCTAAACCTCACCTGTGCATGGCATGTACCTAACCCTAACCCTAACCCTAACCCTAACCCTAACCCTAACCCTAACCCTAACCCTAACCCTAACGCTAAGCCTAACCTAGACCCTAACCCTAACCCTAACCCTAACCCTAAGAGGCCTTACCCTAAACGCAACTCTAAACCTCAGCTGTGCATGGCATGTACCTAACCCTAACCCTAACCCTAACCCTGACCCTAAGAGGCCTAACCCAAAATGGAACTCTAAACCTCAGCTGTGCATGGCATGCAGTTAACCCTAACCCTAACCCTAACTCTAACCCTAACCCTAACCCTAATCCTAACCTTAACCCTAACCCTAACCCTAACCTTAACCCTAACCCTAAGAGGCCTAACCCTAAACGCAACTCTAAACCTCAGCTGTGCATGGCATGCACTTAACCGTAACCGTAACCATAACCGTAACCGTAACCGTAACCGTAACCGCAACCGTAAGCTAACCCTAACCCTAACCCTAACCCTAACCCTAACCCTAACCCTAACCCTAACCCTAACGCTAAGCCTAACCTAGACCCTAACCCTAACCCTAACCCTAACCCTAAGAGACCTAACCCTACATGGAACTCAAAACCTCAGCTGTGCATGGCATGTACGTAACCCTAACCCTAACCCTAACCCTAACCCTAAACCTAACCCTAACCCTAACCCTAACCGTAACCCTAACCCTAACCCTAACGCTAGGCCTAACCTAGACCCTAACCCTAACCCTAACCCTAACCCTGAGAGGCCTAACCCTAAACGGATCTCTAAACCTCAGCTGTTCATGGCATGTACGTAATTCTAACTCTAACCCTAACCCTAACCCTAACCCTAACCCTAACCCTAACCCTAACCCTGACCCTAACACTAACCCTAACCCTAAGAGACCTAACCCTAAACGGAACTCTAAACCTCAGCTATGCATGGCATGTACATAACCCTAATGCTAACCCTAAACCTAACCCTAACCCTAATCCTAACCCTAACCCTAAACCTAACCCTAAACCTAACCCTAACCCTAACCCTAAGAGGCCTAACCCTAAACGGAACTCTAAACCTCACCTGTGCATGGCATGTACCTAACCCTAACCCTAACCCTAACCCTAACCCTAACCCTAACCCTAACCCTAACGCTAAGCCTAACCTAGACCCTAACCCTAACCCTAACCCTAACCCTAAGAGGCCTAACCCTAAACGGAACTCTAAACCTCACCTGTGCATGGCATGTACCTAACCCTAACCCTAACCCTAACCCTGACCCTAAGAGGCCTAACCCAAAATGGAACTCTAAACCTCAGCTGTGCATTGCATGCAGTTAACCCTAACCCTAACCCTAACTCTAACCCTAACCCTAACCCTAATCCTAACCTTAACCCTAACCCTAACCCTAACCTTAACCCTAACCCTAAGAGGCCTAACCCTAAACGCAACTCTAAACCTCAGCTGTGCATGGCATGCACTTAACCGTAACCGTAACCGTAACCGTAACCGTAACCGTAACCGTAACCGTAACCCTAACCGTAACCCTAACCCTAACCCTAACCCTAACGCTAACCCTAACCCTAACCCTAACCCTAACCCTAACCTTAACCCTAACCCTAAGAGGCCTAACCCTAAACGCAACTCTAAACCTCAGCTATGCATGGCATGTAGGTAACCCTAACCCTAACCCTAACACTAACCCTAACCCTAACCCTAACCCTAACCCTAACCCTAACCCTAACGCTTACCCTAACCCAAACTCTAATCCTGACCCTAAGGGGCCTAACCCTTGACGGAACTCTAAACCTCAGCTGTGCATGGCATGTACCTAACCCTAACCCTAACCCTAACCCTAACCCTAACCCTAACCCTAACCCTAATCCTAACACTAACCCTGACCCTAAGAGGCCTAACCCAAAACGGAACTCTAAACCTCAGCTGTGCAATGCATGCACTTAACCCTAACCCTAACCCTAACCCTAACCCTAACTCTAATCCTGACCCTATTGGGCATACCCCTTTCGTAACTCTAAATCTCAGCTGTGCATGGCATGTACATAACCCTAACCCTAACCCTAACCCTAATCCTAACCCTAACCCTAAACCTAACCCTAAACCTAACCCTAACCCTAACCCTAAGAGGCCTAACCCAAAACGGAACTCTAAACCTCACCTGTGCATGGCATGTACCTAACCCTAACCCTAACCCTAACCCTAACCCTAACCCTAACCCTAACCCTAACCCTAACCCTAACCCTAACGCTAAGCCTAACCTAGACCCTAACCCTAACCCTAACCCTAACCCTAAGAGGCCTAACCCTAAACGGAACTCTAAACCTCACCTGTGCATGGCATGTACCTAACCCTAACCCTGACCCTAAGAGGCCTAACCCAAAATGGAACTCTAAACCTCAGCTGTGCATGGCATGCAGTTAACCCTAACCCTAACCTTAACCCTAACCCTAACCCTAACCTTAACCCTAACCCTAAGAGGCCTAACCCTAAACGCAACTCTAAACCTCAGCTGTGCATGGCATGCACTTAACCGTAACCGTAACCGTAACCGTAACCGTAACCCTAACCCTAACCGTATCCGTAACCGTAACCGTAACCGTAACCCTAACCCTAACCCTAACCCTAACCCTAACCCTAACCCTAACCCTAACCCTAACCCTAACGCTAAGCCTAACCTAGACCCTAACCCTAACCCTAACCCTAACCTTAAAGAGACCTAACCCTACATGGAACTCAAAACCTCAGCTGTGCATGGCATGTACCTAACCCTAACCCTAACCCTAACCCTAACCCTAAACCTAACCCTAACCCTAACCCTAACCGTAACCCTAACCCTAACCCTAACGCTAAGCCTAACCTAGACCCTAACCCTAACCCTAACCCTAACCCTGAGAGGCCTAACCCTAAACGGATCTCTAAACCTCAGCTGTTCATGGCATGTACGTAATTCTAACTCTAACCCTAACCCTAACCCTAACCCTAACCCTAACCCTAACCCTAACCCTGACCCTAACACTAACCCTAACCCTAAGAGACCTAACCCTAAACGGAACTCTAAACCTCAGCTGTGCATGGCATGTACATAACCCTAATGCTAACCCTAAACCTAACCCTAACCCTAATCCTAACCCTAACCCTAAACCTAACCCTAAACCTAACCCTAACCCTAACCCTAAGAGGCCTAACCCTAAACGGAACTCTAAACCTCAGCTGTGCATGGCATGCAGTTAACACTAACCCTAACCCTAACCCTAACCCTAACCCTAACGCTAAGCCTAACCTAGACCCTAACCCTAACCCTAACCCTAACCCTAAGAGGCCTAACCCTAAACGGAACTCTAAACCTCACCTGTGCATGGCATGTACCTAACCCTAACCCTAAACCTAACCCTGACCCTAAGAGGCCTAACCCAAAATGGAACTCTAAACCTCAGCTGTGCATGGCATGCAGTTAACCCTATACCCTAACCCTAACTCTAACCCTAACCCTAACCCTAATCCTGACCTTAACCCTATCCCTAACCCTAACCTTAACCCTAACCCTAAGAGGCCTAACCCTAAACGCAACTCTAAACCTCAGCTGTGCATGGCATGCACTTAACCGTAACCGTAACCGTAACCGTAACCGTAACCGTAACCGTAACCGTAACCGTAACCGTAAACCTAACCCTAACCCTAACCCTAACCCTAACGCTAACCCTAACCCTAACGCTAAGCCTAACCCTAACCTTAACCCTAACCCTAAGAGGCCTAACCCTAAACGCAACTCTAAAGCTCAGCTATGCATGGCATGTAGGTAACCCTAACCCTAAACCTAACCCTGACCTTAACCCTAACGCTAACCCTACCCTAACCGTGACCCTAAGAGGCCTAACCCAAAACGGAACTCTAAACCTCAG
>NW_026599641.1:152500-167500 GCF_023634155.1 Falco peregrinus
GACCTAACCCTAAACGCAACTCTAAACCTCAGCTGTGCATGGCATGTACGTAACCCTAACCCTAACCCTAACCCTAACCCTAACCCTAACCCTAAAACTGACCCTAAGAGAGTTAACCCTAAACGCAACTCTAAACCTCAGCTGTGCATGGCATGTAGGTAACCCTAACCCTAACCCTAACCCTAACCGTAACCGTAACCCTAACCCTAACCCTAACCGTAACCGTAACCGTAACCCTAACCGTAACCCTAACCCTAACCCTAACCCTAACCCTAACCCTAAGAGACCTAACCCTAAACGGAACTCTAAACCTCAGCTGTGCATGGCATGTAGGTAACCCTAACCCTAACCCTAACCCTAAGAGGCCTATCGCTAAACGGAACTCTAAACCTCAGCTGTGCATGGCATGTACCTAACCCTAACCCTAACCCTAACCCTAACCCTAACCCTAACCCTAATCCTGACCCTAAGAGGCCTAACACTAAACGCAGCTCTAAACCTCAGCTGTGCATGGAATGTAGGTAACCCTAACCCTAACCGTAACCCTAACCGTAACCGTAACTGTAACCGTAACCCTAACCCTAACCCTAACCCTAACCCTAAACCTAATCCTGACCCTAAGAGGCCTATCCCTAAAGGGAACTCTAAACCTCAGCTGTGCATGGCATGTACGTAACCCTAGCCCTAACCCTAACCCTAACCCTAACCCTAACCCTAAGAGGCCTAACCCTAAACGGAACTCAAAACCTCAGCTGTGCATGGCATGCACTTAACCCTAACCCTAACCCTAACCCTAACCTTAACCCTAACCCTAACCCTAACCCTAACCCTAAGAGGCCTAACCCTAAACGCAACTCTAAACCTCAGCTGTGCATGGCATGTAGGTAACCCTAACCCTAACCCTAACCCTAACCGTAACCGTAACCCTAACCCTAACCCTAACCCTAACCGTAACCCTAACACTAACCCTAACCCTAACCCTAACCCTAACCCTAACCCTAAGAGGCCTAACCCTAAACGGAACTCAAAACCTCAGCTGTGCATGGCATGTAGGTAACCCTAACCCTAACCCTAACCCTAACCCTAAGATGCCTAACCCTAAACGCAACTCTAAACCTCAGCTGTGCATGGCATGTACGTAACCCTAACCCTAACCCTAACCCTAACCCTAACCCTAACCCTAACCCTAAGAGACCTAACCCTAAACGGAGCTCTAAACCTCCGCTGTGCATGGCATGTACGTAACCCTAACCCTAACCCTAACCCTAACCTTAACCCTAACCCTAACCCTAACCCTAACCCTAAGAGACCTAACCCTAAACGGAACTCTAAACCTTAGCTGTGCATGGCATGTACCTAACCCTAACCCTAACCCTAACCCTAACCCTAAACCTAACCCTAACCCTAACCCTAACCCTAACCCTAAGAGACCTAACCCTAAACGGAACTCTAAACCTTAGCTGTGCATGGCATGTACCTAACCCTAACCCTAACCCTAACCCTAACCCTAACCCTAACCCTAACCCTAACCCTAACCCTAACCCTAAGAGACCTAACCCTAAACGGAACTCTAAACCTCAGCTGTGCATGGCATGTAGGTAACCCTAACCCTAACCCTAACCCTAACCCTAACCCTGACCCTAAGAGGCCTATCCCTAAAGGGAACTCTAAACCTCAGCTGTGCATGGCATGTACGTAACCCTAACCCTAAGCCTAACCCTAACCGTAACCGTAACCCTAACCTTAACCCTAACCCTAACCCTAACCCTAACCCTAACCCTAAACCTTACCCTAACCCTAACCCTAACCCTAACCCTAAGAGACCTCACGCTAAACGGAACTCTAAACCTCAGCTGTGCATGGCATGTAGGTAAACCTAACCCTAACCCTAACCCTAACCCTAACCCTAAGAGGCCTAACCCTAAACGCAACTCTAAACCTCAGCTGTGCATGGCATGTAGGTAACCCTAACCCTAACCCTAACCCTAACGCTAACCCTAACCCTAACCCTAACCCTAACCCTAACCCTAACCGTAACCCTAACCCTAACCCTAACCCTAACCCTAAGCCTAACCCTAACCCTAACCCTAAGAGACCTAACCCTAAACGGAACTCTAAACCTCAGCTGTGCATGGCATGTAGGTAACCCTAACCCTAACCCTAACCCTAACCCTAACCCTAACCCTAATCCTGACCCTAAGAGGCCTATCCCTAAAGGGAACTCTAAACCTCAGCTGTGCATGGCATGTAGGTAACCCTAACCCTAACCCTAACCCTAACCCTAACCCTAACCCTAACCCTAAGAGGCCTAACCCTAAACGGAACTCAAAACCTCAACTGTGCATGGCATGCACTTAACCCTAACCCTAACCCTAACCCTAACCCTAACCCTAACCCTAAGAGGCCTAACCCTAAACGCAACTCTAAACCTCAGCTGTGCATGGCATGTAGGTAACCCTAACCCTAACCCTAACCCTAACCGTAACCGTAACCCTAACCCTAACTGTAACCCTAACCCTAACCCTAACCCTAACCCTAACCCTAACCCTAACCCTAACCCTAACCCTAATCCTGACCCTAAGAGGCCTATCCCTAAATGGAACTCTAAACCTCAGCTGTGCATGTCATGTACGTAACCCTAACCCTAACCCTAACCCTAACCCTAACCCTAACCCTAACCGTAACCCCAACGCTAACCCTAACCCTAACCCTAACCCTGACCCTAAAACTGACCCTAAGAGAGTTAACCCTAAACGGAGCTCTAAACCTCCGCTGTGCATGGCATGTACGTAACCCTAACCCTAACCCTAACCCTAACCCTAACCCTAACCCTAACCCTAACCCTAACCCTAACCCTAACCCTAAGATGCCTAACCCTAAACGCAACTCTAAACCTCAGCTGTGCATGGCATGTACGTAACCCTAACCCTAACCCTAACCCTAACCCTAACCCTAACCCTAAGAAACCTAACCCTAAACGGAGCTCTAAACCTCAGCTGTGCATGGCATGTACGTAACCCTAACCCTAACCCTAACCCTAACCCTAACCCTAACCCTAAGAGACCTAACCCTAAACGGAACTCTAAACCTCAGCTGTGCATGGCATGTGCCTAACCCTAAATCTAACCCTAACCCTAACCCTAACCCTAACCCTAACCCTAAGAGACCTAATCCTAAACGCAACTCTAAACCTCAGCTGTGCATGGCATGTAGGTAACCCTAACCCTAACCCTAACCCTAACCCTAAGATGCCTAACCCTAAACACAACTCTAAACCTCAGCTGTGCATGGCATGTACCTAACCCTAACCCTAACCCTAAACCTAACCGTAACCCTGACCCTAAGAGAGTTAACCCTAAACGGAGCTCTAAACCTCCGCTGTGCATGGCATGTACGTAACCCTAACCCTAACCCTAACCCTAACCCTAACCCTAAGAGACCTAACCCTAAACGGAACTCTAAACCTCAGCTGTGCATGGCATGTACCTAACCCTAACCCTAACCCTAACCCTAACCCTAACCCTAACCCTAACCCTAACCCTAACCCTAACCCTAAAACTGACCCTAAGAGAGTTAACCATAAACGGAACTCTAAACCTCAGCTGTGCATGGCATGTAGGTAACCCTAACCCTAACCCTAACCCTAACCGTAACCGTAAACCTAACCCTAACCCTAACCGTAATCGTAACCCTAACCCTAACCGTAACCCTAACCCTAACCCTAACCCTAACCCTAACCCTAAGAGACCTAACCCTAAACGGAACTCTAAACCTCAGCTGTGCATGGCATGTAGGTAACCCTAACCCTAACTCTAACCCTAAGAGGCCTAACCCTAAACGCAACTCTAAACCTCAGCTGTGCATGGCATGTAGGTAACCCTAACCCTAACCCTAACCCTAACCCTAACCCTAACCCTAACCGTAACCCTAACGCTAACCCTAACCCTAACCCTAACCCTAACCCTAACCCTAACCCTAACCCTAACCCTAACCCTAACCCTAAGCCTAACCCTAACCCTAACCCTAAGAGACCTAACCCTAAACGGAACTCTAAACCTCAGCTGTGCATGGCATGTAGGTAACCCTAACCCTAACCCTAACCCTAACCCTAACCCTAACCCTAATCCTGACCCTAAGAGGCCTATCCCTAAAGGGAACTCTAAACCTCAGCTGTGCATGGCATGTAGGTAACCCTAGCCCTAACCCTAACCCTAACCCTAACCCTAACCCTAACCCTAAGAGGCCTAACCCTAAACGGAACTCAAAACCTCAGCTGTGCATGGCATGCACTTAACCCTAACCCTAACCCTAACCCTAACCCTAACCCTAAGAGGCCTAACCCTAAACGCAACTCTAAACCTCAGCTGTGCATGGCATGTAGGTAACCCTAACCCTAACCCTAACCCTAACCGTAACCGTAACCCTAACCCTAACTGTAACCCTAACCCTAACCCTAACCCTAACCCTAACCCTAACCCTAACCCTAATCCTGACCCTAAGAGGCCTATCCCTAAATGGAACTCTAAACCTCAGCTGTGCATGGCATGTACGTAACCCTAACCCTAACCCTAACCCTAACCCTAACCCTAACCCTAACCGTAACCCCAACGCTAACCCTAACCCTAACCCTAACCCTGACCCTAAAACTGACCCTAAGAGAGTTAACCCTAAACGGAGCTCTAAACCTCCGCTGTGCATGGCATGTACGTAACCCTAACCCTAACCCTAACCCTAACCCTAACCCTAACCCTAACCCTAACCCTAACCCTAACCCTAAGATGCCTAACCCTAAACGCAACTCTAAACCTCAGCTGTGCATGGCATGTACGTAACCCTAACCCTAACCCTAACCCTAACCCTAACCCTAACCCTAAGAAACCTAACCCTAAACGGAGCTCTAAACCTCAGCTGTGCATGGCATGTACGTAACCCTAACCCTAACCCTAACCCTAACCCTAACCCTAACCCTAAGAGACCTAACCCTAAACGGAACTCTAAACCTCAGCTGTGCATGGCATGTGCCGAACCCTAAATCTAACCCTAACCCTAACCCTAAGCCTAACCCTAACCCTAACCCTAACCCTAACCCTAACCCTAAGAGACCTAATCCTAAACGCAACTCTAAACCTCAGCTGTGCATGGCATGTACATAACCCTAACCCTAACCCTAACCCTAACCCTAACCCTAAGAGAGTTAACCCTAAACGGAGCTCTAAACCTCCGCTGTGCATGGCATGTACGTAACCCTAACCCTAACCCTAACCCTAACCCTAACCCTAACCCTAAGAGACCTAATCCTAAACGCAACTCTAAACCTCAGCTGTGCATGGCATGTAGGTAACCCTAACCCTAACCCTAACCCTAACCCTAAGATGCCTAACCCTAAACACAACTCTAAACCTCAGCTGTGCATGGCATGTACCTAACCCTAACCCTAACCCTAAACCTAACCGTAACCCTGACCCTAAGAGAGTTAACCCTAAACGGAGCTCTAAACCTCCGCTGTGCATGGCATGTACGTAACCCTAACCCTAACCCTAACCCTAACCCTAACCCTAAGAGACCTAACCCTAAACGGAACTCTAAACCTCAGCTGTGCATGGCATGTACCTAACCCTAACCCTAACCCTAACCCTAACCCTAACCGTAACCCTAACCCTAACCCTAACCCTAACCCTAAGAGACCTAACCCTAAACGCAACTCTAAACCTCAGCTGTGCATGGCATGTACGTAACCCTAACCCTAACCCTAACCCTAACCCTAACCCTAACCCTAAAACTGACCCTAAGAGAGTTAACCATAAACGGAACTCTAAACCTCAGCTGTGCATGGCATGTAGGTAACCCTAACCCTAACCCTAACCCTAACCGTAACCGTAAACCTAACCCTAACCCTAACCGTAACCGTAACCCTAACCCTAACCGTAACCCTAACCCTAACCCTAACCCTAACCCTAACCCTAAGAGACCTAACCCTAAACGGAACTCTAAACCTCAGCTGTGCATGGCATGTAGGTAACCCTAACCCTAACTCTAACCCTAAGAGGCCTAACCCTAAACGCAACTCTAAACCTCAGCTGTGCATGGCATGTAGGTAACCCTAACCCTAACCCTAACCCTAACCCTAACCCTAACCCTAACCCTAACCGTAACCCTAACGCTAACCCTAACCCTAACCCTAACCCTAACCCTAACCCTAACCCTAACCCTAACCCTAACCCTAACCCTAACCCTAACCCTAACCCTAACCCTAACCCTAAGCCTAACCCTAACCCTAACCCTAAGAGACCTAACCCTAAACGGAACTCTAAACCTCAGCTGTGCATGGCATGTAGGTAACCCTAACCCTAACCCTAACCCTAACCCTAACCCTAACCCTAATCCTGACCCTAAGAGGCCTATCCCTAAAGGGAACTCTAAACCTCAGCTGTGCATGGCATGTAGGTAACCCTAGCCCTAACCCTAACCCTAACCCTAACCCTAACCCTAACCCTAAGAGGCCTAACCCTAAACGGAACTCAAAACCTCAGCTGTGCATGGCATGCACTTAACCCTAACCCTAACCCTAACCCTAACCCTAACCCTAAGAGGCCTAACCCTAAACGCAACTCTAAACCTCAGCTGTGCATGGCATGTAGGTAACCCTAACCCTAACCCTAACCCTAACCGTAACCGTAACCCTAACCCTAACTGTAACCCTAACCCTAACCCTAACCCTAACCCTAACCCTAACCCTAACCCTAACCCTAACCCTAATCCTGACCCTAAGAGGCCTATCCCTAAATGGAACTCTAAACCTCAGCTGTGCATGTCATGTACGTAACCCTAACCCTAACCCTAACCCTAACCCTAACCCTAACCCTAACCGTAACCCCAACGCTAACCCTAACCCTAACCCTAACCCTGACCCTAAAACTGACCCTAAGAGAGTTAACCCTAAACGGAGCTCTAAACCTCCGCTGTGCATGGCATGTACGTAACCCTAACCCTAACCCTATTCCTAACCCTAACCCTAACCCTAACCCTAACCCTAACCCTAACCCTAAGATGCCTAACCCTAAACGCAACTCTAAACCTCAGCTGTGCATGGCATGTACGTAACCCTAACCCTAACCCTAACCCTAACCCTAACCCTAACCCTAAGAGACCTAACCCTAAACGGAACTCTAAACCTCAGCTGTGCATGGCATGTACGTAACCCTAACCCTAACCCTAACCCTAACCCTAACCCTAACCCTAAGAGACCTAACCCTAAACGGAACTCTAAACCTCAGCTGTGCATGGCATGTGCCGAACCCTAAATCTAACCCTAACCCTAACCCTAAGCCTAACCCTAACCCTAACCCTAACCCTAACCCTAACCCTAAGAGACCTAATACTAAACGCAACTCTAAACCTCAGCTGTGCATGGCATGTACATAACCCTAACCCTAACCCTAACCCTAACCCTAACCCTAAGAGAGTTAACCCTAAACGGAGCTCTAAACCTCCGCTGTGCATGGCATGTACGTAACCCTAACCCTAACCCTAACCCTAACCCTAACCCTAACCCTAAGAGACCTAACCCTAAACGGAACTCTAAACCTCAGCTGTGCATGGCATGTGCCTAACCCTAAATCTAACCCTAACCCTAACCCTAACCCTAACCCTAACCCTAAGAGACCTAATCCTAAACGCAACTCTAAACCTCAGCTGTGCATGGCATGTAGGTAACCCTAACCCTAACCCTAACCCTAACCCTAAGATGCCTAACCCTAAACACAACTCTAAACCTCAGCTGTGCATGGCATGTACCTAACCCTAACCCTAACCCTAAACCTAACCGTAACCCTGACCCTAAGAGAGTTAACCCTAAACGGAGCTCTAAACCTCCGCTGTGCATGGCATGTACGTAACCCTAACCCTAACCCTAACCCTAACCCTAACCCTAAGAGACCTAACCCTAAACGGAACTCTAAACCTCAGCTGTGCATGGCATGTACCTAACCCTAACCCTAACCCTAACCCTAACCCTAAGCCTAACCCTAACCCTAACCCTAACCCTAACCCTAAGAGACCTAACCCTAAACGCAACTCTAAACCTCAGCTGTGCATGGCATGTACGTAACCCTAACCCTAACCCTAACCCTAACCCTAACCCTAACCCTAAAACTGACCCTAAGAGAGTTAACCATAAACGGAACTCTAAACCTCAGCTGTGCATGGCATGTAGGTAACCCTAACCCTAACCCTAACCCTAACCGTAACCGTAAACCTAACCCTAACCCTAACCGTAACCGTAACCCTAACCCTAACCGTAACCCTAACCCTAACCCTAACCCTAACCCTAACCCTAAGAGACCTAACCCTAAACGGAACTCTAAACCTCAGCTGTGCATGGCATGTAGGTAACCCTAACCCTAACTCTAACCCTAAGAGGCCTAACCCTAAACGCAACTCTAAACCTCAGCTGTGCATGGCATGTAGGTAACCCTAACCCTAACCCTAACCCTAACCCTAACCCTAACCCTAACCGTAACCCTAACGCTAACCCTAACCCTAACCCTAACCCTAACCCTAACCCTAACCCTAACCCTAACCCTAACCCTAACCCTAACCCTAACCCTAACCCTAACCCTAACCCTAAGAGACCTAACCCTAAACGGAACTCTAAACCTCAGCTGTGCATGGCATGTAGGTAACCCTAACCCTAACCCTAACCCTAACCCTAACCCTAAGAGGCCTAACCCTAAACGCAACTCTAAACCTCAGCTGTGCATGGCATGTAGGTAACCCTAACCCTAACCCTAACCCTAACCCTAACCCTAACCCTAACCCTAACCGTAACCCTAACGCTAACCGTAACCCTAACCCTAACCCTAACCCTAACCCTAACCCTAACCCTAATCCTGACCCTAAAGAGGCCTATCCCTAAAGGGAACTCTAAACCTCAGCTGTGCATGGCATGTACGTAACCCTAGCCCTAACCCTAACCCTAACCCTAACCCTAACCCTAACCTTAACCCTGACCCTAAGAGGCCTAACCCTAAACGGAACTCAAAACCTCAGCTGTGCATGGCATGCACTTAACCCTAACCCTAACCCTAACCCTAACCCTAACCCTAACCCTAACCCTAACCCTAAGAGACCTAACCCTAAACGGAACTCTAAACCTCAGCTGTGCATGGCATGTACGTAACCCTAACCCTAACCCTAACCCTAACCCTAACCCTAAGAGACCTAACCCTAAACGGAACTCTAAACCTCAGCTGTGCATGGCATGTACCTAACCCTAACCCTAACCCTAACCCTAACCCTAACCCTAACCCTAACCCTAACCCTAACCCTAAACCTAAGAGGCCTAACACTAAACGCAACTCTAAACCTCAGCTGTGCATGGCATATAGGTAACCCTAACCCTAACCCTAACCCTAACCTTAACCGTAACCCTAACCTTAACCCTAACCCTAACCCTAACCCTAACCCTAACCCTAACCCTAACCCAAACCCTAACCCTAACCCTAAGAGACCTAACCCTAAACAGAACTCTAAACCTCAGCTGTGCATGGCATGTAGGTAACCCTAACCCTAACCCTAACCCTAACCCTAACCCTAAGAGGCCTAACCCTAAACGCAACTCTAAACCTCAGCTGTGCATGGCATGTAGGTAACCCTAACCCTAACCCTAACCCTAACCCTAACCCTAACCCTAACCGTAACCCTAACGCTAACCCTAACCCTAACCCTAACCCTAACCCTAACCCTAACCCTAAGAGACCTAACCCTAAACGGAACTCTAAACCTCAGCTGTGCATGGCATGTAGGTAACCCTAACCCTAACTCTAACCCTAAGAGGCCTAACCCTAAACGCAACTCTAAACCTCAGCTGTGCATGGCATGTAGGTAACCCTAACCCTAACCCTAACCCTAACCCTAACCCTAACCCTAACCCTAACCGTAACCCTAACGCTAACCCTAACCCTAACCCTAACCCTAACCCTAACCCTAACCCTAACCCTAACCCTAACCCTAACCCTAACCCTAACCCTAACCCTAAGCCTAACCCTAACCCTAACCCTAAGAGACCTAACCCTAAACGGAACTCTAAACCTCAGCTGTGCATGGCATGTAGGTAACCCTAACCCTAACCCTAACCCTAACCCTAACCCTAACCCTAATCCTGACCCTAAGAGGCCTATCCCTAAAGGGAACTCTAAACCTCAGCTGTGCATGGCATGTACGTAACCCTAGCCCTAACCCTAACCCTAACCCTAACCCTAACCCTAACCCTAACCCTAACCCTAAGAGGCCTAACCCTAAACGGAACTCAAAACCTCAGCTGTGCATGGCATGTAGGTAACCCTAACCCTAACCCTAACCCTAACCCTAACCCTAACCTTAACCCTGACCCTAAGAGGCCTAACCCTAAACGGAACTCAAAACCTCAGCTGTGCATGGCATGCACTTAACCCTAACCCTAACCCTAACCCTAACCCTAACCCTAACCCTAACCCTAACCCTAACCCTAACCCTAAGAGACCTAACCCTAAACGGAACTCTAAACCTCAGCTGTGCATGGCATGTACGTAACCCTAACCCTAACCCTAACCCTAACCCTAACCCTAAGAGACCTAACCCTAAACGGAACTCTAAACCTCAGCTGTGCATGGCATGTACCTAACCCTAACCCTAACCCTAACCCTAACCCTAACCCTAACCCTAACCCTAACCCTAAACCTAAGAGGCCTAACACTAAACGCAACTCTAAACCTCAGCTGTGCATGGCATATAGGTAACCCTAACCCTAACCCTAACCCTAACCTTAACCGTAACCCTAACCTTAACCCTAACCCTAACCCTAACCCTAACCCTAACCCTAACCCTAACCCAAACCCTAACCCTAACCCTAAGAGACCTAACCCTAAACAGAACTCTAAACCTCAGCTGTGCATGGCATGTAGGTAACCCTAACCCTAACCCTAACCCTAACCCTAACCCTAAGAGGCCTAACCCTAAACGCAACTCTAAACCTCAGCTGTGCATGGCATGTAGGTAACCCTAACCCTAACCCTAACCCTAACCCTAACCCTAACCCTAACCGTAACCCTAACGCTAACCCTAACCCTAACCCTAACCCTAACCCTAACCCTAACCCTAAGAGACCTAACCCTAAACGGAACTCTAAACCTCAGCTGTGCATGGCATGTAGGTAACCCTAACCCTAACTCTAACCCTAAGAGGCCTAACCCTAAACGCAACTCTAAACCTCAGCTGTGCATGGCATGTAGGTAACCCTAACCCTAACCCTAACCCTAACCCTAACCCTAACCCTAACCCTAACCGTAACCCTAACGCTAACCCTAACCCTAACCCTAACCCTAACCCTAACCCTAACCCTAACCCTAACCCTAACCCTAACCCTAACCCTAACCCTAACCCTAACCCTAAGCCTAACCCTAACCCTAACCCTAAGAGACCTAACCCTAAACGGAACTCTAAACCTCAGCTGTGCATGGCATGTAGGTAACCCTAACCCTAACCCTAACCCTAACCCTAACCCTAACCCTAACCCTAATCCTGACCCTAAGAGGCCTATCCCTAAAGGGAACTCTAAACCTCAGCTGTGCATGGCATGTACGTAACCCTAGCCCTAACCCTAACCCTAACCCTAACCCTAACCCTAACCCTAACCCTAACCCTAAGAGGCCTAACCCTAAACGGAACTCAAAACCTCAGCTGTGCATGGCATGTAGGTAACCCTAACCCTAACCCTAACCCTAACCCTAACCCTAACCTTAACCCTGACCCTAAGAGGCCTAACCCTAAACGGAACTCAAAACCTCAGCTGTGCATGGCATGCACTTAACCCTAACCCTAACCCTAACCCTAACCCTAACCCTAACCCTAACCCTAACCCTAACCCTAAGAGGCCTAACCCTAAACGGAACTCTAAACCTCAGCTGTGCATGGCATGTACGTAACCCTAACCCTAACCCTAACCCTAACCCTAACCCTAAGAGACCTAACCCTAAACGGAACTCTAAACCTCAGCTGTGCATGGCATGTACCTAACCCTAACCCTAACCCTAACCCTAACCCTAACCCTAACCCTAACCCTAACCCTAACCCTAAACCTAAGAGGCCTAACACTAAACGCAACTCTAAACCTCAGCTGTGCATGGCATATAGGTAACCCTAACCCTAACCCTAACCCTAACCGTAACCGTAACCCTAACCTTAACCCTAACCCTAACCCTAACCCTAACCCTAACCCTAACCCTAACCCTAACCCTAACCCTAACCCTAAGAGACCTAACCCTAAACAGAACTCTAAACCTCAGCTGTGCATGGCATGTAGGTAACCCTAACCCTAACCCTAACCCTAACCCTAACCCTAAGAGGCCTAACCCTAAACGCAACTCTAAACCTCAGCTGTGCATGGCATGTAGGTAACCCTAACCCTAACCCTAACCCTAACCCTAACCCTAACCCTAACCGTAACCCTAACGCTAACCCTAACCCTAACCCTAACCCTAACCCTAACCCTAACCCTAAGAGACCTAACCCTAAACGGAACTCTAAACCTCAGCTGTGCATGGCATGTAGGTAACCCTAACCCTAACTCTAACCCTAAGAGGCCTAACCCTAAACGCAACTCTAAACCTCAGCTGTGCATGGCATGTAGGTAACCCTAACCCTAACCCTAACCCTAACCCTAACCCTAACCCTAACCCTAACCGTAACCCTAACGCTAACCCTAACCCTAACCCTAACCCTAACCCTAACCCTAACCCTAACCCTAACCCTAACCCTAACCCTAACCCTAACCCTAACCCTAACCCTAACCCTAAGCCTAACCCTAACCCTAACCCTAAGAGACCTAACCCTAAACGGAACTCTAAACCTCAGCTGTGCATGGCATGTAGGTAACCCTAACCCTAACCCTAACCCTAACCCTAACCCTAACCCTAATCCTGACCCTAAGAGGCCTATCCCTAAAGGGAACTCTAAACCTCAGCTGTGCATGGCATGTACGTAACCCTAGCCCTAACCCTAACCCTAACCCTAACCCTAACCCTAACCCTAACCCTAAGAGGCCTAACCCTAAACGGAACTCAAAACCTCAGCTGTGCATGGCATGCACTTAACCCTAACCCTAACCCTAACCCTAACCCTAACCCTAACCCTAAGAGGCCTAACCTTAAACGCAACTCTAAACCTCAGCTGTGCATGGCATGTAGGTAACCCTAACCCTAACCCTAACCCTAACCGTAACCGTAACCCTAACCCTAACCCTAACCCTAACCGTAACCCTAACCCTAACCCTAACACTAACCCTAACCCTAACCCTAGCCCTAATCCTGACCCTAAGAGGCCTATCCCTAAAGGGAACTCTAAACCTCAGCTGTGCATGGCATGTACGTAACCCTAGCCCTAACCCTAACCCTAACCCTAACCCTAACCCTAACCCTAACCCTAACCCTAACCCTAACCCTAAACCTAAGAGGCCTAACACTAAACGCAACTCTAAACCTCAGCTGTGCATGGCATATAGGTAACCCTAACCCTAACCCTAACCCTAACCTTAACCGTAACCCTAACCTTAACCCTAACCCTAACCCTAACCCTAACCCTAACCCTAACCCTAACCCAAACCCTAACCCTAACCCTAAGAGACCTAACCCTAAACAGAACTCTAAACCTCAGCTGTGCATGGCATGTAGGTAACCCTAACCCTAACCCTAACCCTAACCCTAACCCTAAGAGGCCTAACCCTAAACGCAACTCTAAACCTCAGCTGTGCATGGCATGTAGGTAACCCTAACCCTAACCCTAACCCTAACCCTAACCCTAACCCTAACCGTAACCCTAACGCTAACCCTAACCCTAACCCTAACCCTAACCCTAACCCTAACCCTAAGAGACCTAACCCTAAACGGAACTCTAAACCTCAGCTGTGCATGGCATGTAGGTAACCCTAACCCTAACTCTAACCCTAAGAGGCCTAACCCTAAACGCAACTCTAAACCTCAGCTGTGCATGGCATGTAGGTAACCCTAACCCTAACCCTAACCCTAACCCTAACCCTAACCCTAACCCTAACCGTAACCCTAACGCTAACCCTAACCCTAACCCTAACCCTAACCCTAACCCTAACCCTAACCCTAACCCTAACCCTAACCCTAACCCTAACCCTAACCCTAACCCTAAGCCTAACCCTAACCCTAACCCTAAGAGACCTAACCCTAAACGGAACTCTAAACCTCAGCTGTGCATGGCATGTAGGTAACCCTAACCCTAACCCTAACCCTAACCCTAACCCTAACCCTAACCCTAATCCTGACCCTAAGAGGCCTATCCCTAAAGGGAACTCTAAACCTCAGCTGTGCATGGCATGTACGTAACCCTAGCCCTAACCCTAACCCTAACCCTAACCCTAACCCTAACCCTAACCCTAACCCTAAGAGGCCTAACCCTAAACGGAACTCAAAACCTCAGCTGTGCATGGCATGTAGGTAACCCTAACCCTAACCCTAACCCTAACCCTAACCCTAACCTTAACCCTGACCCTAAGAGGCCTAACCCTAAACGGAACTCAAAACCTCAGCTGTGCATGGCATGCACTTAACCCTAACCCTAACCCTAACCCTAACCCTAACCCTAACCCTAACCCTAACCCTAACCCTAAGAGGCCTAACCCTAAACGGAACTCTAAACCTCAGCTGTGCATGGCATGTACGTAACCCTAACCCTAACCCTAACCCTAACCCTAACCCTAAGAGACCTAACCCTAAACGGAACTCTAAACCTCAGCTGTGCATGGCATGTACCTAACCCTAACCCTAACCCTAACCCTAACCCTAACCCTAACCCTAACCCTAACCCTAAACCTAAGAGGCCTAACACTAAACGCAACTCTAAACCTCAGCTGTGCATGGCATATAGGTAACCCTAACCCTAACCCTAACCCTAACCGTAACCGTAACCCTAACCTTAACCCTAACCCTAACCCTAACCCTA
>NW_026599641.1:170000-172500 GCF_023634155.1 Falco peregrinus
AGCTGTGCATGGCATGTAGGTAACCCTAACCCTAACCCTAACCCTAACCCTAACCCTAAGAGGCCTAACCCTAAACGCAACTCTAAACCTCAGCTGTGCATGGCATGTAGGTAACCCTAACCCTAACCCTAACCCTAACCCTAACCCTAACCCTAACCGTAACCCTAACGCTAACCCTAACCCTAACCCTAACCCTAACCCTAACCCTAACCCTAAGAGACCTAACCCTAAACGGAACTCTAAACCTCAGCTGTGCATGGCATGTAGGTAACCCTAACCCTAACTCTAACCCTAAGAGGCCTAACCCTAAACGCAACTCTAAACCTCAGCTGTGCATGGCATGTAGGTAACCCTAACCCTAACCCTAACCCTAACCCTAACCCTAACCCTAACCCTAACCGTAACCCTAACGCTAACCCTAACCCTAACCCTAACCCTAACCCTAACCCTAACCCTAACCCTAACCCTAACCCTAACCCTAACCCTAACCCTAACCCTAACCCTAAGCCTAACCCTAACCCTAACCCTAAGAGACCTAACCCTAAACGGAACTCTAAACCTCAGCTGTGCATGGCATGTAGGTAACCCTAACCCTAACCCTAACCCTAACCCTAACCCTAACCCTAATCCTGACCCTAAGAGGCCTATCCCTAAAGGGAACTCTAAACCTCAGCTGTGCATGGCATGTACGTAACCCTAGCCCTAACCCTAACCCTAACCCTAACCCTAACCCTAACCCTAACCCTAAGAGGCCTAACCCTAAACGGAACTCAAAACCTCAGCTGTGCATGGCATGCACTTAACCCTAACCCTAACCCTAACCCTAACCCTAACCCTAACCCTAAGAGGCCTAACCCTAAACGCAACTCTAAACCTCAGCTGTGCATGGCATGTAGGTAACCCTAACCCTAACCCTAACCCTAACCGTAACCGTAACCCTAACCCTAACCCTAACCCTAACCGTAACCCTAACCCTAACCCTAACACTAACCCTAACCCTAACCCTAACCCTAATCCTGACCCTAAGAGGCCTATCCCTAAAGGGAACTCTAAACCTCAGCTGTGCATGGCATGTACGTAACCCTAGCCCTAACCCTAACCCTAACCCTAACCCTAACCCTAACCCTAACCCTAACCCTAACCCTAACCCTAAACCTAAGAGGCCTAACACTAAACGCAACTCTAAACCTCAGCTGTGCATGGCATATAGGTAACCCTAACCCTAACCCTAACCCTAACCTTAACCGTAACCCTAACCTTAACCCTAACCCTAACCCTAACCCTAACCCTAACCCTAACCCTAACCCAAACCCTAACCCTAACCCTAAGAGACCTAACCCTAAACAGAACTCTAAACCTCAGCTGTGCATGGCATGTAGGTAACCCTAACCCTAACCCTAACCCTAACCCTAACCCTAAGAGGCCTAACCCTAAACGCAACTCTAAACCTCAGCTGTGCATGGCATGTAGGTAACCCTAACCCTAACCCTAACCCTAACCCTAACCCTAACCCTAACCGTAACCCTAACGCTAACCCTAACCCTAACCCTAACCCTAACCCTAACCCTAACCCTAAGAGACCTAACCCTAAACGGAACTCTAAACCTCAGCTGTGCATGGCATGTAGGTAACCCTAACCCTAACTCTAACCCTAAGAGGCCTAACCCTAAACGCAACTCTAAACCTCAGCTGTGCATGGCATGTAGGTAACCCTAACCCTAACCCTAACCCTAACCCTAACCCTAACCCTAACCCTAACCGTAACCCTAACGCTAACCCTAACCCTAACCCTAACCCTAACCCTAACCCTAACCCTAACCCTAACCCTAACCCTAACCCTAACCCTAACCCTAACCCTAACCCTAACCCTAACCCTAAGCCTAACCCTAACCCTAACCCTAAGAGACCTAACCCTAAACGGAACTCTAAACCTCAGCTGTGCATGGCATGTAGGTAACCCTAACCCTAACCCTAACCCTAACCCTAACCCTAACCCTAACCCTAATCCTGACCCTAAGAGGCCTATCCCTAAAGGGAACTCTAAACCTCAGCTGTGCATGGCATGTACGTAACCCTAGCCCTAACCCTAACCCTAACCCTAACCCTAACCCTAACCCTAACCCTAACCCTAAGAGGCCTAACCCTAAACGGAACTCAAAACCTCAGCTGTGCATGGCATGTAGGTAACCCTAACCCTAACCCTAACCCTAACCCTAACCCTAACCTTAACCCTGACCCTAAGAGGCCTAACCCTAAACGGAACTCAAAACCTCAGCTGTGCATGGCATGCACTTAACCCTAACCCTAACCCTAACCCTAACCCTAACCCTAACCCTAACCCTAACCCTAACCCTAAGAGGCCTAACCCTAAACGGAACTCTAAACCTCAGCTGTGCATGGCATGTACGTAACCCTAACCCTAACCCTAACCCTAACCCTAACCCTAAGAGACCTAACCCTAAACGGAACTCTAAACCTCAGCTGTGCATGGCATGTACCT
>NW_026599641.1:180000-200000 GCF_023634155.1 Falco peregrinus
TGTGCATGGCATGTACGTAACCCTAACCCTAACCCTAACCCTAACCCTAACCCTAACCCTAAAACTGACCCTAAGAGAGTTAACCCTAAACGCAACTCTAAACCTCAGCTGTGCATGGCATGTAGGTAACCCTAACCCTAACCCTAACCCTAACCCTAACCGTAACTGTAACCCTAACCCTAACCCTAACCGTAACCGTAACCGTAACCCTAACCGTAACCCTAACCCTAACCCTAACCCTAACCCTAACCCTAAGAGACCTAACCCTAAACGGAACTCTAAACCTCAGCTGTGCATGGCATGTAGGTAACCCTAACCCTAACCCTAACCCTAAGAGGCCTATCGCTAAACGGAACTCTAAACCTCAGCTGTGCATGGCATGTACCTAACCCTAACCCTAACCCTAACCCTAACCCTAACCCTAATCCTGACCCTAAGAGGCCTAACCCTAAACGCAGCTCTAAACCTCAGCTGTGCATGGAATGTAGGTAACCCTAACCCTAACCGTAACCCTAACCGTAACCGTAACTGTAACCGTAACCCTAACCCTAACCCTAACCCTAACCCTAACCCTAAACCTAATCCTGACCCTAAGAGGCCTATCCCTAAAGGGAACTCTAAACCTCAGCTGTGCATGGCATGTACGTAACCCTAGCCCTAACCCTAACCCTAACCCTAACCCTAACCCTAAGAGGCCTAACCCTAAACGGAACTCAAAACCTCAGCTGTGCATGGCATGCACTTAACCCTAACCCTAACCCTAACCCTAACCTTAACCCTAACCCTAACCCTAACCCTAACCCTAAGAGGCCTAACCCTAAACGCAACTCTAAACCTCAGCTGTGCATGGCATGTAGGTAACCCTAACCCTAACCCTAACCCTAACCGTAACCGTAACCCTAACCCTAACCCTAACCCTAACCGTAACCCTAACACTAACCCTAACCCTAACCCTAACCCTAACCCTAACCCTAAGAGGCCTAACCCTAAACGGAACTCAAAACCTCAGCTGTGCATGGCATGTAGGTAACCCTAACCCTAACCCTAACCCTAACCCTAAGATGCCTAACCCTAAACGCAACTCTAAACCTCAGCTGTGCATGGCATGTACGTAACCCTAACCCTAACCCTAACCCTAACCCTAACCCAAACCCTAAGAGACCTAACCCTAAACGGAGCTCTAAACCTCCGCTGTGCATGGCATGTACGTAACCCTAACCCTAACCCTAACCCTAACCCTAACCCTAACCCTAACCCTAACCCTAACCCTAACCCTAAGAGACCTAACCCTAAACGGAACTCTAAACCTTAGCTGTGCATGGCATGTACCTAACCCTAACCCTAACCCTAACCCTAACCCTAAACCTAACCCTAACCCTAACCCTAACCCTAACCCTAACCCTAAGAGACCTAACCCTAAACGCAACTCTAAACCTCAGCTGTGCATGGCATGTACGTAACCCTAACCCTAACCCTAACCCTAACCCTAACCCTAACCCTAAGAGGCCTAACCCTAAACGCAACTCTAAACCTCAGCTGTGCATGGCATGTACGTAACCCTAACCCTAACCCTAACCCTAACCGTAACCGTAACCCTAACCTTAACCCTAACCCTAACCCTAACCCTAACCCTAACCCTAAACCTTACCCTAACCCTAACCCTAACCCTAACCCTAAGAGACCTCACGCTAAACGGAACTCTAAACCTCAGCTGTGCATGGCATGTAGGTAAACCTAACCCTAACCCTAACCCTAACCCTAACCCTAAGAGGCCTAACCCTAAACGCAACTCTAAACCTCAGCTGTGCATGGCATGTAGGTAACCCTAACCCTAACCCTAACCCTAACGCTAACCCTAACCCTAACCCTAACCCTAACCCTAACCCTAACCGTAACCCTAACCCTAACCCTAACCCTAACCCTAAGCCTAACCCTAACCCTAACCCTAAGAGACCTAACCCTAAACGGAACTCTAAACCTCAGCTGTGCATGGCATGTAGGTAACCCTAACCCTAACCCTAACCCTAACCCTAAGCCTGACCCTAAGAGGCCTATCCCTAAAGGGAACTCTAAACCTCAGCTGTGCATGGCATGTAGGTAACCCTAGCCCTAACCCTAACCCTAACCCTAACCCTAACCCTAACCCTAAGAGGCCTAACCCTAAACGGAACTCAAAACCTCAGCTGTGCATGGCATGCACTTAACCCTAACCCTAACCCTAACCCTAACCCTAACCCTAAGAGGCCTAACCCTAAACGCAACTCTAAACCTCAGCTGTGCATGGCATGTAGGTAACCCTAACCCTAACCCTAACCCTAACCGTAACCGTAACCCTAACCCTAACCCTAACTGTAACCCTAACCCTAACCCTAACCCTAACCCTAACCCTAACCCTAATCCTGACCCTAAGAGGCCTATCCCTAAATGGAACTCTAAACCTCAGCTGTGCATGTCATGTACGTAACCCTAACCCTAACCCTAACCCTAACCCTAACCCTAACCCTAACCGTAACCCCAACGCTAACCCTAACCCTAACCCTAACCCTGACCCTAAAACTGACCCTAAGAGAGTTAACCCTAAACGGAGCTCTAAACCTCCGCTGTGCATGGCATGTACGTAACCCTAACCCTAACCCTAACCCTAACCCTAACCCTAACCCTAACCCTAACCCTAACCCTAACCCTAAGATGCCTAACCCTAAACGCAACTCTAAACCTCAGCTGTGCATGGCATGTACGTAACCCTAACCCTAACCCTAACCCTAACCCTAACCCTAACCCTAACCCTAAGAAACCTAACCCTAAACGGAGCTCTAAACCTCAGCTGTGCATGGCATGTACGTAACCCTAACCCTAACCCTAACCCTAACCCTAACCCTAACCCTAAGAGACCTAATCCTAAACGCAACTCTAAACCTCAGCTGTGCATGGCATGTACATAACCCTAACCCTAACCCTAACCCTAACCCTAACCCTAAGAGAGTTAACCCTAAACGGAGCTCTAAACCTCCGCTCTGCATGGCATGTACGTAACCCTAACCCTAACCCTAACCCTAACCCTAACCCTAACCCTAAGAGACCTAACCCTAAACGGAACTCTAAACCTCAGCTGTGCATGGCATGTGCCTAACCCTAAGCCTAAGCCTAACCCTAACCCTAACCCTAACCCTAACCCTAAGAGACCTAATCCTAAACGCAACTCTAAACCTCAGCTGTGCATGGCATGTACCTAACCCTAACCCTAACCCTAAACCTAACCGTAACCCTGACCCTAAGAGAGTTAACCCTAAACGGAGCTCTAAACCTCCGCTGTGCATGGCATGTACGTAACCCTAACCCTAACCCTAACCCTAACCCTAACCCTAAGAGACCTAACCCTAAACGGAACTCTAAACCTCAGCTGTGCATGGCATGTACCTAACCCTAACCCTAACCCTAACCCTAACCCTAACCGTAACCCTAACCCTAACCCTAACCCTAACCCTAAGAGACCTAACCCTAAACGCAACTCTAAACCTCAGCTGTGCATGGCATGTACGTAACCCTAACCCTAACCCTAACCCTAACCCTAACCCTAACCCTAAAACTGACCCTAAGAGAGTTAACCATAAACGGAACTCTAAACCTCAGCTGTGCATGGCATGTAGGTAACCCTAACCCTAACCCTAACCCTAACCGTAACCGTAAACCTAACCCTAACCCTAACCGTAACCGTAACCCTAACCCTAACCGTAACCCTAACCCTAACCCTAACCCTAACCCTAACCCTAAGAGACCTAACCCTAAACGGAACTCTAAACCTCAGCTGTGCATGGCATGTAGGTAACCCTAACCCTAACTCTAACCCTAAGAGGCCTAACCCTAAACGCAACTCTAAACCTCAGCTGTGCATGGCATGTAGGTAACCCTAACCCTAACCCTAACCCTAACCCTAACCCTAACCCTAACCCTAACCCTAACGCTAACCCTAACCCTAACCCTAACCCTAACCCTAACCCTAACCCTAACCCTAACCCTAACCCTAACCCTAACCCTAAGCCTAACCCTAACCCTAACCCTAAGAGACCTAACCCTAAACGGAACTCTAAACCTCAGCTGTGCATGGCATGTAGGTAACCCTAACCCTAACCCTAACCCTAACCCTAACCCTAACCCTAATCCTGACCCTAAGAGGCCTATCCCTAAAGGGAACTCTAAACCTCAGCTGTGCATGGCATGTAGGTAACCCTAGCCCTAACCCTAACCCTAACCCTAACCCTAACCCTAACCCTAAGAGGCCTAACCCTAAACGGAACTCAAAACCTCAGCTGTGCATGGCATGCACTTAACCCTAACCCTAACCCTAACCCTAACCCTAACCCTAAGAGGCCTAACCCTAAACGCAACTCTAAACCTCAGCTGTGCATGGCATGTAGGTAACCCTAACCCTAACCCTAACCCTAACCGTAACCGTAACCGTAACCCTAACTGTAACCCTAACCCTAACCCTAACCCTAACCCTAACCCTAACCCTAACCCTAACCCTAACCCTAATCCTGACCCTAAGAGGCCTATCCCTAAATGGAACTCTAAACCTCAGCTGTGCATGTCATGTACGTAACCCTAACCCTAACCCTAACCCTAACCCTAACCCTAACCCTAACCGTAACCCCAACGCTAACCCTAACCCTAACCCTAACCCTGACCCTAAAACTGACCCTAAGAGAGTTAACCCTAAACGGAGCTCTAAACCTCCGCTGTGCATGGCATGTACGTAACCCTAACCCTAACCCTAACCCTAACCCTAACCCTAACCCTAACCCTAACCCTAACCCTAAGATGCCTAACCCTAAACGCAACTCTAAACCTCAGCTGTGCATGGCATGTACGTAACCCTAACCCTAACCCTAACCCTAACCCTAACCCTAACCCTAAGAAACCTAACCCTAAACGGAGCTCTAAACCTCAGCTGTGCATGGCATGTACGTAACCCTAACCCTAACCCTAACCCTAACCCTAACCCTAACCCTAAGAGACCTAACCCTAAACGGAACTCTAAACCTCAGCTGTGCATGGCATGTGCCGAACCCTAAATCTAACCCTAAACCTAACCCTAAGCCTAACCCTAACCCTAACCCTAACCCTAACCCTAACCCTAAGAGACCTAATCCTAAACGCAACTCTAAACCTCAGCTGTGCATGGCATGTACATAACCCTAACCCTAACCCTAACCCTAACCCTAACCCTAAGAGAGTTAACCCTAAACGGAGCTCTAAACCTCCGCTGTGCATGGCATGTACGTAACCCTAACCCTAACCCTAACCCTAACCCTAACCCTAACCCTAAGAAACCTAACCCTAAACGGAACTCTAAACCTCAGCTGTGCATGGCATGTGCCTAACCCTAAATCTAACCCTAACCCTAACCCTAACCCTAACCCTAACCCTAACCCTAAGAGACCTAATCCTAAACGCAACTCTAAACCTCAGCTGTGCATGGCATGTAGGTAACCCTAACCCTAACCCTAACCCTAACCCTAAGATGCCTAACCCTAAACACAACTCTAAACCTCAGCTGTGCATGGCATGTACCTAACCCTAACCCTAACCCTAAACCTAACCGTAACCCTGACCCTAAGAGGCCTAACCCTAAACGCAACTCTAAACCTCCGCTGTGCATGGCATGTACGTAACCCTAACCCTAACCCTAACCCTAACCCTAACCCTAAGAGACCTAACCCTAAACGGAACTCTAAACCTCAGCTGTGCATGGCATGTACCTAACCCTAACCCTAACCCTAACCCTAACCCTAACCGTAACCCTAACCCTAACCCTAACCCTAACCCTAAGAGACCTAACCCTAAACGCAACTCTAAACCTCAGCTGTGCATGGCATGTACGTAACCCTAACCCTAACCCTAACCCTAACCCTAACCCTAAGAGACCTAACCCTAAACGGAACTCTAAACCTCAGCTGTGCATGGCATGTACCTAACCCTAACCCTAACCCTAACCCTAACCCTAACCGTAACCCTAACCCTAACCCTAACCCTAACCCTAAGAGACCTAACCCTAAACGCAACTCTAAACCTCAGCTGTGCATGGCATGTACGTAACCCTAACCCTAACCCTAACCCTAACCCTAACCCTAACCCTAACCCTAAGAGACCTAACCCTAAACGCAACTCTAAACCTCAGCTGTGCATGGCATGTACGTAACCCTAACCCTAACCCTAACCCTAACCCTAACCCTAACCCTAAAACTGACCCTAAGAGAGTTAACCATAAACGGAACTCTAAACCTCAGCTGTGCATGGCATGTAGGTAACCCTAACCCTAACCCTAACCCTAACCGTAACCGTAAACCTAACCCTAACCCTAACCGTAACCGTAACCCTAACCCTAACCGTAACCCTAACCCTAACCCTAACCCTAACCCTAACCCTAAGAGACCTAACCCTAAACGGAACTCTAAACCTCAGCTGTGCATGGCATGTAGGTAACCCTAACCCTAACTCTAACCCTAAGAGGCCTAACCCTAAACGCAACTCTAAACCTCAGCTGTGCATGGCATGTAGGTAACCCTAACCCTAACCCTAACCCTAACCCTAACCCTAACCCTAACCGTAACCCTAACGCTAACCCTAACCCTAACCCTAACCCTAACCCTAACCCTAACCCTAACCCTAACCCTAACCCTAACCCTAACCCTAACCCTAACCCTAACCCTAAGCCTAACCCTAACCCTAACCCTAACCCTAACCCTAAGAGACCTAACCCTAAACGGAACTCTAAACCTCAGCTGTGCATGGCATGTAGGTAACCCTAACCCTAACCCTAACCCTAACCCTAACCCTAACCCTAATCCTGACCCTAAGAGGCCTATCCCTAAAGGGAACTCTAAACCTCAGCTGTGCATGGCATGTAGGTAACCCTAGCCCTAACCCTAACCCTAACCCTAACCCTAACCCTAACCCTAAGAGGCCTAACCCTAAACGCAACTCTAAACCTCAGCTGTGCATGGCATGTAGGTAACCCTAACCCTAACCCTAACCCTAACCGTAACCGTAACCCTAACCCTAACTGTAACCCTAACCCTAACCCTAACCCTAACCCTAACCCTAACCCTAACCCTAACCCTAACACTAATCCTGACCCTAAGAGGCCTATCCCTAAATGGAACTCTAAACCTCAGCTGTGCATGTCATGTACGTAACCCTAACCCTAACCCTAACCCTAACCCTAACCCTAACCCTAACCGTAACCCCAACGCTAACCCTAACCCTAACCCTAACCCTGACCCTAAAACTGACCCTAAGAGAGTTAACCCTAAACGGAGCTCTAAACCTCCGCTGTGCATGGCATGTACGTAACCCTAACCCTAACCCTAACCCTAACCCTAACCCTAACCCTAACCCTAACCCTAACCCTAAGATGCCTAACCCTAAACGCAACTCTAAACCTCAGCTGTGCATGGCATGTACGTAACCCTAACCCTAACCCTAACCCTAACCCTAACCCTAACCCTAAGAGACCTAACCCTAAACGGAGCTCTAAACCTCAGCTGTGCATGGCATGTACGTAACCCTAACCCTAACCCTAACCCTAACCCTAACCCTAACCCTAAGAGACCTAACCCTAAACGGAACTCTAAACCTCAGCTGTGCATGGCATGTGCCGAACCCTAAATCTAACCCTAACCCTAACCCTAACCCTAACCCTAACCCTAACCCTAACCCTAACCGTAACCCCAACGCTAACCCTAACCCTAACCCTAACCCTGACCCTAAAACTGACCCTAAGAGAGTTAACCCTAAACGGAGCTCTAAACCTCCGCTGTGCATGGCATGTACGTAACCCTAACCCTAACCCTAACCCTAACCCTAACCCTAACCCTAACCCTAACCCTAACCCTAACCCTAAGATGCCTAACCCTAAACGCAACTCTAAACCTCAGCTGTGCATGGCATGTACGTAACCCTAACCCTAACCCTAACCCTAACCCTAACCCTAACTCTAACCCTAAGAAACCTAACCCTAAACGGAGCTCTAAACCTCAGCTGTGCATGGCATGTACGTAACCCTAACCCTAACCCTAACCCTAACCCTAACCCTAACCCTAAGAGACCTAATCCTAAACGCAACTCTAAACCTCAGCTGTGCATGGCATGTACATAACCCTAACCCTAACCCTAACCCTAACCCTAACCCTAAGAGAGTTAACCCTAAACGGAGCTCTAAACCTCCGCTCTGCATGGCATGTACGTAACCCTAACCCTAACCCTAACCCTAACCCTAACCCTAACCCTAAGAGACCTAACCCTAAACGGAACTCTAAACCTCAGCTGTGCATGGCATGTGCCTAACCCTAAGCCTAAGCCTAACCCTAACCCTAACCCTAACCCTAACCCTAAGAGACCTAATCCTAAACGCAACTCTAAACCTCAGCTGTGCATGGCATGTACGTAACCCTAACCCTAACCCTAAACCTAACCGTAACCCTGACCCTAAGAGAGTTAACCCTAAACGGAGCTCTAAACCTCCGCTGTGCATGGCATGTACGTAACCCTAACCCTAACCCTAACCCTAACCCTAACCCTAAGAGACCTAACCCTAAACGGAACTCTAAACCTCAGCTGTGCATGGCATGTACCTAACCCTAACCCTAACCCTAACCCTAACCCTAACCGTAACCCTAACCCTAACCCTAACCCTAACCCTAAGAGACCTAACCCTAAACGCAACTCTAAACCTCAGCTGTGCATGGCATGTACGTAACCCTAACCCTAACCCTAACCCTAACCCTAACCCTAACCCTAAAACTGACCCTAAGAGAGTTAACCATAAACGGAACTCTAAACCTCAGCTGTGCATGGCATGTAGGTAACCCTAACCCTAACCCTAACCCTAACCGTAACCGTAAACCTAACCCTAACCCTAACCGTAACCGTAACCCTAACCCTAACCGTAACCCTAACCCTAACCCTAACCCTAACCCTAACCCTAAGAGACCTAACCCTAAACGGAACTCTAAACCTCAGCTGTGCATGGCATGTAGGTAACCCTAACCCTAACTCTAACCCTAAGAGGCCTAACCCTAAACGCAACTCTAAACCTCAGCTGTGCATGGCATGTAGGTAACCCTAACCCTAACCCTAACCCTAACCCTAACCCTAACCCTAACCCTAACCCTAACGCTAACCCTAACCCTAACCCTAACCCTAACCCTAACCCTAACCCTAACCCTAACCCTAACCCTAACCCTAACCCTAAGCCTAACCCTAACCCTAACCCTAAGAGACCTAACCCTAAACGGAACTCTAAACCTCAGCTGTGCATGGCATGTAGGTAACCCTAACCCTAACCCTAACCCTAACCCTAACCCTAACCCTAATCCTGACCCTAAGAGGCCTATCCCTAAAGGGAACTCTAAACCTCAGCTGTGCATGGCATGTAGGTAACCCTAGCCCTAACCCTAACCCTAACCCTAACCCTAACCCTAACCCTAAGAGGCCTAACCCTAAACGGAACTCAAAACCTCAGCTGTGCATGGCATGCACTTAACCCTAACCCTAACCCTAACCCTAACCCTAACCCTAAGAGGCCTAACCCTAAACGCAACTCTAAACCTCAGCTGTGCATGGCATGTAGGTAACCCTAACCCTAACCCTAACCCTAACCGTAACCGTAACCGTAACCCTAACTGTAACCCTAACCCTAACCCTAACCCTAACCCTAACCCTAACCCTAACCCTAACCCTAACCCTAATCCTGACCCTAAGAGGCCTATCCCTAAATGGAACTCTAAACCTCAGCTGTGCATGTCATGTACGTAACCCTAACCCTAACCCTAACCCTAACCCTAACCCTAACCCTAACCGTAACCCCAACGCTAACCCTAACCCTAACCCTAACCCTGACCCTAAAACTGACCCTAAGAGAGTTAACCCTAAACGGAGCTCTAAACCTCCGCTGTGCATGGCATGTACGTAACCCTAACCCTAACCCTAACCCTAACCCTAACCCTAACCCTAACCCTAACCCTAACCCTAAGATGCCTAACCCTAAACGCAACTCTAAACCTCAGCTGTGCATGGCATGTACGTAACCCTAACCCTAACCCTAACCCTAACCCTAACCCTAACCCTAAGAAACCTAACCCTAAACGGAGCTCTAAACCTCAGCTGTGCATGGCATGTACGTAACCCTAACCCTAACCCTAACCCTAACCCTAACCCTAACCCTAAGAGACCTAACCCTAAACGGAACTCTAAACCTCAGCTGTGCATGGCATGTGCCGAACCCTAAATCTAACCCTAACCCTAACCCTAAGCCTAACCCTAACCCTAACCCTAACCCTAACCCTAACCCTAAGAGACCTAATCCTAAACGCAACTCTAAACCTCAGCTGTGCATGGCATGTACATAACCCTAACCCTAACCCTAACCCTAACCCTAACCCTAAGAGAGTTAACCCTAAACGGAGCTCTAAACCTCCGCTGTGCATGGCATGTACGTAACCCTAACCCTAACCCTAACCCTAACCCTAACCCTAACCCTAAGAAACCTAACCCTAAACGGAACTCTAAACCTCAGCTGTGCATGGCATGTGCCTAACCCTAAATCTAACCCTAACCCTAACCCTAACCCTAACCCTAACCCTAACCCTAAGAGACCTAATCCTAAACGCAACTCTAAACCTCAGCTGTGCATGGCATGTAGGTAACCCTAACCCTAACCCTAACCCTAACCCTAAGATGCCTAACCCTAAACACAACTCTAAACCTCAGCTGTGCATGGCATGTACCTAACCCTAACCCTAACCCTAAACCTAACCGTAACCCTGACCCTAAGAGGCCTAACCCTAAACGCAACTCTAAACCTCCGCTGTGCATGGCATGTACGTAACCCTAACCCTAACCCTAACCCTAACCCTAACCCTAAGAGACCTAACCCTAAACGGAACTCTAAACCTCAGCTGTGCATGGCATGTACCTAACCCTAACCCTAACCCTAACCCTAACCCTAACCGTAACCCTAACCCTAACCCTAACCCTAACCCTAAGAGACCTAACCCTAAACGCAACTCTAAACCTCAGCTGTGCATGGCATGTACGTAACCCTAACCCTAACCCTAACCCTAACCCTAACCCTAACCCTAAGAGACCTAACCCTAAACGGAACTCTAAACCTCAGCTGTGCATGGCATGTACCTAACCCTAACCCTAACCCTAACCCTAACCCTAACCGTAACCCTAACCCTAACCCTAACCCTAACCCTAAGAGACCTAACCCTAAACGCAACTCTAAACCTCAGCTGTGCATGGCATGTACGTAACCCTAACCCTAACCCTAACCCTAACCCTAACCCTAACCCTAACCCTAAGAGACCTAACCCTAAACGCAACTCTAAACCTCAGCTGTGCATGGCATGTACGTAACCCTAACCCTAACCCTAACCCTAACCCTAACCCTAACCCTAAAACTGACCCTAAGAGAGTTAACCATAAACGGAACTCTAAACCTCAGCTGTGCATGGCATGTAGGTAACCCTAACCCTAACCCTAACCCTAACCGTAACCGTAAACCTAACCCTAACCCTAACCGTAACCGTAACCCTAACCCTAACCGTAACCCTAACCCTAACCCTAACCCTAACCCTAACCCTAAGAGACCTAACCCTAAACGGAACTCTAAACCTCAGCTGTGCATGGCATGTAGGTAACCCTAACCCTAACTCTAACCCTAAGAGGCCTAACCCTAAACGCAACTCTAAACCTCAGCTGTGCATGGCATGTAGGTAACCCTAACCCTAACCCTAACCCTAACCCTAACCCTAACCCTAACCGTAACCCTAACGCTAACCCTAACCCTAACCCTAACCCTAACCCTAACCCTAACCCTAACCCTAACCCTAACCCTAACCCTAACCCTAACCCTAAGCCTAACCCTAACCCTAACCCTAACCCTAACCCTAAGAGACCTAACCCTAAACGGAACTCTAAACCTCAGCTGTGCATGGCATGTAGGTAACCCTAACCCTAACCCTAACCCTAACCCTAACCCTAACCCTAATCCTGACCCTAAGAGGCCTATCCCTAAAGGGAACTCTAAACCTCAGCTGTGCATGGCATGTAGGTAACCCTAGCCCTAACCCTAACCCTAACCCTAACCCTAACCCTAACCCTAAGAGGCCTAACCCTAAACGCAACTCTAAACCTCAGCTGTGCATGGCATGTAGGTAACCCTAACCCTAACCCTAACCCTAACCGTAACCGTAACCCTAACCCTAACCCTAACCCTAACCCTAACCCTAACCCTAACCCTAACCCTAACACTAATCCTGACCCTAAGAGGCCTATCCCTAAATGGAACTCTAAACCTCAGCTGTGCATGTCATGTACGTAACCCTAACCCTAACCCTAACCCTAACCCTAACCCTAACCCTAACCGTAACCCCAACGCTAACCCTAACCCTAACCCTAACCCTGACCCTAAAACTGACCCTAAGAGAGTTAACCCTAAACGGAGCTCTAAACCTCCGCTGTGCATGGCATGTACGTAACCCTAACCCTAACCCTAACCCTAACCCTAACCCTAACCCTAACCCTAACCCTAACCCTAAGATGCCTAACCCTAAACGCAACTCTAAACCTCAGCTGTGCATGGCATGTACGTAACCCTAACCCTAACCCTAACCCTAACCCTAACCCTAACCCTAAGAGACCTAACCCTAAACGGAGCTCTAAACCTCAGCTGTGCATGGCATGTACGTAACCCTAACCCTAACCCTAACCCTAACCCTAACCCTAACCCTAAGAGACCTAACCCTAAACGGAACTCTAAACCTCAGCTGTGCATGGCATGTGCCGAACCCTAAATCTAACCCTAACCCTAACCCTAAGCCTAACCCTAACCCTAACCCTAACCCTAACCCTAACCCTAAGAGACCTAATACTAAACGCAACTCTAAACCTCAGCTGTGCATGGCATGTACATAACCCTAACCCTAACCCTAACCCTAACCCTAACCCTAAGAGACCTAACCCTAAACGGAACTCTAAACCTCAGCTGTGCATGGCATGTGCCTAACCCTAAATCTAACCCTAACCCTAACCCTAACCCTAACCCTAACCCTAAGAGACCTAATCCTAAACGCAACTCTAAACCTCAGCTGTGCATGGCATGTAGGTAACCCTAACCCTAACCCTAACCCTAACCCTAAGATGCCTAACCCTAAACACAACTCTAAACCTCAGCTGTGCATGGCATGTACCTAACCCTAACCCTAACCCTAAACCTAACCGTAACCCTGACCCTAAGAGAGTTAACCCTAAACGGAGCTCTAAACCTCCGCTGTGCATGGCATGTACGTAACCCTAACCCTAACCCTAACCCTAACCCTAACCCTAAGAGACCTAACCCTAAACGGAACTCTAAACCTCAGCTGTGCATGGCATGTACCTAACCCTAACCCTAACCCTAACCCTAACCCTAAGCCTAACCCTAACCCTAACCCTAACCCTAACCCTAAGAGACCTAACCCTAAACGCAACTCTAAACCTCAGCTGTGCATGGCATGTAGGTAACCCTAACCCTAACCCTAACCCTAACCCTAACCCTAACCCTAACCGTAACCCTAACGCTAACCCTAACCCTAACCCTAACCCTAACCCTAACCCTAACCCTAACCCTAACCCTAACCCTAACCCTAACCCTAACCCTAAGAGACCTAACCCTAAACGGAACTCTAAACCTCAGCTGTGCATGGCATGTAGGTAACCCTAACCCTAACCCTAACCCTAACCCTAACCCTAAGAGGCCTAACCCTAAACGCAACTCTAAACCTCAGCTGTGCATGGCATGTAGGTAACCCTAACCCTAACCCTAACCCTAACCCTAACCCTAACCCTAACCGTAACCCTAACGCTAACCCTAACCCTAACCCTAACCCTAACCCTAACCCTAACCCTAACCCTAATCCTGACCCTAAGAGGCCTATCCCTAAAGGGAACTCTAAACCTCAGCTGTGCATGGCATGTACGTAACCCTAGCCCTAACCCTAACCCTAACCCTAACCCTAACCCTAACCTTAACCCTGACCCTAAGAGGCCTAACCCTAAACGGAACTCAAAACCTCAGCTGTGCATGGCATGTACGTAACCCTAACCCTAACCCTAACCCTAACCCTAACCCTAACCCTAACCCTAACCCTAAGAGGCCTAACCCTAAACGGAACTCTAAACCTCAGCTGTGCATGGCATGTACGTAACCCTAACCCTAACCCTAACCCTAACCCTAACCCTAACCCTAAGAGACCTAACCCTAAACGGAACTCTAAACCTCAGCTGTGCATGGCATGTACCTAACCCTAACCCTAACCCTAACCCTAACCCTAACCCTAACCCTAACCCTAACCCTAACCCTAAACCTAAGAGGCCTAACACTAAACGCAACTCTAAACCTCAGCTGTGCATGGCATATAGGTAACCCTAACCCTAACCCTAACCCTAACCGTAACCGTAACCCTAACCTTAACCCTAACCCTAACCCTAACCCTAACCCTAACCCTAACCCTAACCCTAACCCTAACCCTAACCCTAAGAGACCTAACCCTAAACAGAACTCTAAACCTCAGCTGTGCATGGCATGTAGGTAACCCTAACCCTAACCCTAACCCTAACCCTAACCCTAAGAGGCCTAACCCTAAACGCAACTCTAAACCTCAGCTGTGCATGGCATGTAGGTAACCCTAACCCTAACCCTAACCCTAACCCTAACCCTAACCCTAACCGTAACCCTAACGCTAACCCTAACCCTAACCCTAACCCTAACCCTAACCCTAACCCTAACCCTAACCCTAAGAGACCTAACCCTAAACGGAACTCTAAACCTCAGCTGTGCATGGCATGTAGGTAACCCTAACCCTAACCCTAACCCTAACCCTAACCCTAACCCTAATCCTGACCCTAAGAGGCCTATCCCTAAAGGGAACTCTAAACCTCAGCTGTGCATGGCATGTACGTAACCCTAACCCTAACCCTAACCCTAACCCTAACCCTAACCCTAACCCTAAGAGACCTAATCCTAAACGCAACTCTAAACCTCAGCTGTGCATGGCATGTACATAACCCTAACCCTAACCCTAACCCTAACCCTAACCCTAAGAGAGTTAACCCTAAACGGAGCTCTAAACCTCCGCTGTGCATGGCATGTACGTAACCCTAACCCTAACCCTAACCCTAACCCTAACCCTAACCCTAAGAGACCTAACCCTAAACGGAACTCTAAACCTCAGCTGTGCATGGCATGTGCCTAACCCTAAATCTAACCCTAACCCTAACCCTAACCCTAACCCTAACCCTAAGAGACCTAATCCTAAACGCAACTCTAAACCTCAGCTGTGCATGGCATGTAGGTAACCCTAACCCTAACCCTAACCCTAACCCTAAGATGCCTAACCCTAAACACAACTCTAAACCTCAGCTGTGCATGGCATGTACCTAACCCTAACCCTAACCCTAAACCTAACCGTAACCCTGACCCTAAGAGAGTTAACCCTAAACGGAGCTCTAAACCTCCGCTGTGCATGGCATGTACGTAACCCTAACCCTAACCCTAACCCTAACCCTAACCCTAAGAGACCTAACCCTAAACGGAACTCTAAACCTCAGCTGTGCATGGCATGTACCTAACCCTAACCCTAACCCTAACCCTAACCCTAACCGTAACCCTAACCCTAACCCTAACCCTAACCCTAAGAGACCTAACCCTAAACGCAACTCTAAACCTCAGCTGTGCATGGCATGTACGTAACCCTAACCCTAACCCTAACCCTAACCCTAACCCTAACCCTAACCCTAAAACTGACCCTAAGAGAGTTAACCATAAACGGAACTCTAAACCTCAGCTGTGCATGGCATGTAGGTAACCCTAACCCTAACCCTAACCCTAACCGTAACCGTAAACCTAACCCTAACCCTAACCGTAACCGTAACCCTAACCCTAACCGTAACCCTAACCCTAACCCTAACCCTAACCCTAACCCTAAGAGACCTAACCCTAAACGGAACTCTAAACCTCAGCTGTGCATGGCATGTAGGTAACCCTAACCCTAACTCTAACCCTAAGAGGCCTAACCCTAAACGCAACTCTAAACCTCAGCTGTGCATGGCATGTAGGTAACCCTAACCCTAACCCTAACCCTAACCCTAACCCTAACCCTAACCGTAACCCTAACGCTAACCCTAACCCTAACCCTAACCCTAACCCTAACCCTAACCCTAACCCTAACCCTAACCCTAACCCTAACCCTAAACCTAACCCTAACCCTAACCCTAACCCTAAGCCTAACCCTAACCCTAACCCTAAGAGACCTAACCCTAAACGGAACTCTAAACCTCAGCTGTGCATGGCATGTAGGTAACCCTAACCCTAACCCTAACCCTAACCCTAACCCTAACCCTAATCCTGACCCTAAGAGGCCTATCCCTAAAGGGAACTCTAAACCTCAGCTGTGCATGGCATGTAGGTAACCCTAGCCCTAACCCTAACCCTAACCCTAACCCTAACCCTAACCCTAAGAGGCCTAACCCTAAACAGAACTCAAAACCTCAGCTGTGCATGGCATGCACTTAACCCTAACCCTAACCCTAACCCTAACCCTAACCTTAAGAGGCCTAACCCTAAACGCAACTCTAAACCTCAGCTGTGCATGGCATGTAGGTAACCCTAACCCTAACCCTAACCCTAACCGTAACCGTAACCCTAACCCTAACTGTAACCCTAACCCTAACCCTAACCCTAACCCTAACCCTAACCCTAACCCTAACCCTAACCCTAACCCTAATCCTGACCCTAAGAGGCCTATCCCTAAATGGAACTCTAAACCTCAGCTGTGCATGTCATGTACGTAACCCTAACCCTAACCCTAACCCTAAGCCTAACCCTAACCCTAACCGTAACCCCAACGCTAACCCTAACCCTAACCCTAACCCTGACCCTAAAACTGACCCTAAGAGAGTTAACCCTAAACGGAGCTCTAAACCTCCGCTGTGCATGGCATGTACGTAACCCTAACCCTAACCCTAACCCTAACCCTAACCCTAACCCTAACCCTAACCCTAACCCTAACCCTAAGATGCCTAACCCTAAACGCAACTCTAAACCTCAGCTGTGCATGGCATGTACGTAACCCTAACCCTAACCCTAACCCTAACCCTAACCCTAACCCTAAGAGACCTAACCCTAAACGGAGCTCTAAACCTCAGCTGTGCATGGCATGTACGTAACCCTAACCCTAACCCTAACCCTAACCCTAACCCTAACCCTAAGAGACCTAACCCTAAACGGAACTCTAAACCTCAGCTGTGCATGGCATGTGCCGAACCCTAAATCTAACCCTAACCCTAACCCTAAGCCTAACCCTAACCCTAACCCTAACCCTAACCCTAACCCTAAGAGACCTAATCCTAAACGCAACTCTAAACCTCAGCTGTGCATGGCATGTACATAACCCTAACCCTAACCCTAACCCTAACCCTAACCCTAAGAGAGTTAACCCTAAACGGAGCTCTAAACCTCCGCTGTGCATGGCATGTACGTAACCCTAACCCTAACCCTAACCCTAACCCTAACCCTAACCCTAAGAGACCTAACCCTAAACGGAACTCTAAACCTCAGCTGTGCATGGCATGTGCCTAACCCTAAATCTAACCCTAACCCTAACCCTAACCCTAACCCTAACCCTAACCCTAAGAGACCTAATCCTAAACGCAACTCTAAACCTCAGCTGTGCATGGCATGTAGGTAACCCTAACCCTAACCCTAACCCTAACCCTAAGATGCCTAACCCTAAACACAACTCTAAACCTCAGCTGTGCATGGCATGTACCTAACCCTAACCCTAACCCTAAACCTAACCGTAACCCTGACCCTAAGAGAGTTAACCCTAAACGGAGCTCTAAACCTCCGCTGTGCATGGCATGTACGTAACCCTAACCCTAACCCTAACCCTAACCCTAACCCTAAGAGACCTAACCCTAAACGGAACTCTAAACCTCAGCTGTGCATGGCATGTACCTAACCCTAACCCTAACCCTAACCCTAACCCTAAGCCTAACCCTAACCCTAACCCTAACCCTAACCCTAAGAGACCTAACCCTAAACGCAACTCTAAACCTCAGCTGTGCATGGCATGTACGTAACCCTAACCCTAACCCTAACCCTAACCCTAACCCTAACCCTAAAACTGACCCTAAGAGAGTTAACCATAAACGGAACTCTAAACCTCAGCTGTGCATGGCATGTAGGTAACCCTAACCCTAACCCTAACCCTAACCGTAACCGTAAACCTAACCCTAACCCTAACCGTAACCGTAACCCTAACCCTAACCGTAACCCTAACCCTAACCCTAACCCTAACCCTAACCCTAACCCTAAGAGACCTAACCCTAAACGGAACTCTAAACCTCAGCTGTGCATGGCATGTAGGTAACCCTAAACCTAACTCTAACCCTAAGAGGCCTAACCGTAAACGCAACTCTAAACCTCAGCTGTGCATGGCATGTAGGTAACCCTAACCCTAACCCTAACCCTAACCCTAACCCTAACCCTAACCCTAACCCTAAGAGACCTAACCCTAAACGGAACTCTAAACCTCAGCTGTGCATGGCATGTAGGTAACCCTAACCCTAACCCTAACCCTAACCCTAACCCTAAGAGGCCTAACCCTAAACGCAACTCTAAACCTCAGCTGTGCATGGCATGTAGGTAACCCTAACCCTAACCCTAACCCTAACCCTAACCCTAACCCTAACCCTAACCGTAACCCTAACGCTAACCCTAACCCTAACCCTAACCCTAACCCTAACCCTAACCCTAACCCTAATCCTGACCCTAAGAGGCCTATCCCTAAAGGGAACTCTAAACCTCAGCTGTGCATGGCATGTACGTAACCCTAGCCCTAACCCTAACCCTAACCCTAACCCTAACCCTAACCTTAACCCTGACCCTAAGAGGCCTAACCCTAAACGGAACTCAAAACCTCAGCTGTGCATGGCATGCACTTAACCCTAACCCTAACCCTAACCCTAACCCTAACCCTAACCCTAACCCTAACCCTAAGAGGCCTAACCCTAAACGGAACTCTAAACCTCAGCTGTGCATGGCATGTACGTAACCCTAACCCTAACCCTAACCCTAACCCTAACCCTAAGAGACCTAACCCTAAACGGAACTCTAAACCTCAGCTGTGCATGGCATGTACCTAACCCTAACCCTAACCCTAACCCTAACCCTAACCCTAACCCTAACCCTAACCCTAAACCTAAGAGGCCTAACACTAAACGCAACTCTAAACCTCAGCTGTGCATGGCATATAGGTAACCCTAACCCTAACCCTAACCCTAACCGTAACCGTAACCCTAACCTTAACCCTAACCCTAACCCTAACCCTAACCCTAACCCTAACCCTAACCCTAACCCTAACCCTAACCCTAAGAGACCTAACCCTAAACAGAACTCTAAACCTCAGCTGTGCATGGCATGTAGGTAACCCTAACCCTAACCCTAACCCTAACCCTAACCCTAAGAGGCCTAACCCTAAACGCAACTCTAAACCTCAGCTGTGCATGGCATGTAGGTAACCCTAACCCTAACCCTAACCCTAACCCTAACCCTAACCCTAACCGTAACCCTAACGCTAACCCTAACCCTAACCCTAACCCTAACCCTAACCCTAACCCTAACCCTAACGCTAAGAGACCTAACCCTAAACGGAACTCTAAACCTCAGCTGTGCATGGCATGTAGGTAACCCTAACCCTAACCCTAACCCTAACCCTAACCCTAACCCTAATCCTGACCCTAAGAGGCCTATCCCTAAAGGGAACTCTAAACCTCAGCTGTGCATGGCATGTACGTAACCCTAGCCCTAACCCTAACCCTAACCCTAACCCTAACCCTAACCCTAACCCTAAGAGGCCTAACCCTAAACGGAACTCAAAACCTCAGCTGTGCAT
>NW_026599641.1:205000-210000 GCF_023634155.1 Falco peregrinus
GCTGTGCATGGCATGTACGTAACCCTAACCCTAACCCTAACCCTAACCCTAACCCTAACCTTAACCGTAACCCCAACGCTAACCCTAACCCTAACCCTAACCCTGACCCTAAAACTGACCCTAAGAGAGTTAACCCTAAACGGAGCTCTAAACCTCCGCTGTGCATGGCATGTACGTAACCCTAACCCTAACCCTAACCCTAACCCTAACCCTAACCCTAACCCTAACCCTAACCCTAACCCTAAGATGCCTAACCCTAAACGCAACTCTAATCCTCAGCTGTGCATGGCATGTGCGTAACCCTAACCCTAAACCTAACCCTAACCCTAACCCTAACCCTAAGAGACCTAACCCTAAACGGAGCTCTAAACCTCCGCTGTGCATGGCATGTACATAACCCTAACCCTAACCCTAACCCTAACCCTTACCCTAACCCTAAGAGACCTAACCCTAAACGGAACTCTAAACCTCAGCTGTGCATGGCATGTGCCGAACCCTAAATCTAACCCTAACCCTAACCCTAAGCCTAACCCTAACCCTAACCCTAACCCTAACCCTAACCCTAAGAGACCTAATCCTAAACGCAACTCTAAACCTCAGCTGTGCATGGCATGTACATAACCCTAACCCTAACCCTAACCCTAACCCTAACCCTAACCCTAAGAGGCCTAACCCTAAACACAACTCTAAACCTCAGCTGTGCATGGCATGTACCTAACCCTAACCCTAACCCTAACCCTAACCCTAACCCTGACCCTAAGAGAGTTAACCCTAAACGGAGCTCTAAACCTCCGCTGTGCATGGCATGTACGTAACCCTAACCCTAACCCTAACCCTAACCCTAACCCTAAGAGACCTAACCCTAAACGGAACTCTAAACCTCAGCTGTGCATGGCATGTGCCTAACCCTAAATCTAACCCTAACCCTAACCCTAAGCCTAACCCTAACCCTAACCCTAACCCTAACCCTAAGAGACCTAATCCTAAACGCAACTCTAAACCTCAGCTGTGCATGGCATGTAGGTAACCCTAACCCTAACCCTAACCCTAACCCTAAGATGCCTAACCCTAAACGCAACTCTAAACCTCAGCTGTGCATGGCATGTAGGTAACCCTAACCCTAACCCTAACCCTAACCCTAACCCTAAGAGACCTAACCCTAAACGGAACTCTAAACCTCAGCTGTGCATGGCATGTACCTAACCCTAACCCTAACCCTAACCCTAACGCTAACCCTAACCCTAACCCTAACCCTAACCCTAACCCTAAGAGACCTAACCCTAAACGCAACTCTAAACCTCAGCTGTGCATGGCATGTACGTAACCCTAACCCTAACCCTAACCCTAACCCTAACCCTAACCCTAAAACTGACCCTAAGAGAGTTAACCCTAAACGCAACTCTAAACCTCAGCTGTGCATGGCATGTAGGTAACCCTAACCCTAACCCTAACCCTAACCGTAACCGTAACCCTAACCCTAACCCTAACCGTAACCGTAACCCTAACCCTAACCGTAACCCTAACCCTAACCCTAACCCTAACACTAAGAGACCTAACCCTAAACGGAACTCTAAACCTCAGCTGTGCATGGCAAGTAGGTAACCCTAACCCTAACTCTAACCCTAAGAGGCCTAACCCTAAACGCAACTCTAAACCTCAGCTGTGCATGGCATGTAGGTAACCCTAACCCTAACCCTAACCCTAACCCTAACCCTAACCGTAACCCTAACGCTAACCCTAACCCTAACCCTAACCCTAACCCTAACCCTAACCCTAACCCTAACCCTAAGAGACCTAACCCTAAACGGAACTCTAAACCTCAGCTGTGCATGGCATGTAGGTAACCCTAACCCTAACCCTAATCCTAACCCTAACCCTAAGAGGCCTAACCCTAAACGCAACTCTAAACCTCAGCTGTGCATGGCATGTAGGTAACCCTAACCCTAACCCTAACCCTAACCCTAACCCTAACCCTAATCCTGACCCTAAGAGGCCTATCCCTAAAGGGAACTCTAAACCTCAGCTGTGCATGGCATGTACGTAACCCTAGCCCTAACCCTAACCCTAACCCTAACCCTAACCCTAACCCTAACCCTAACCTTAACCCTGACCCTAAGAGGCCTAACCCTAAACGGAACTCAAAACCTCAGCTGTGCATGCCATGCACTTAAACCTAACCCTAACCCTAACCCTAACCCTAACCCTAACCCTAACCCTAAGAGGCCTAACCCTAAACGGAACTCTAAACCTCAGCTGTGCATGGCATGTACGTAACCCTAACCCTAACCCTAACCCTAACCCTAACCCTAAGAGACCTAACCCTAAACGGAACTCTAAACCTCAGCTGTGCATGGCATGTACCTAACCCTAACCCTAACCCTAACCCTAACCCTAAGCCTAACCCTAACCCTAACCCTAACCCTAAGAGACCTAACCCTAAACGGAACTCTAAACCTCAGCTGTGCATGGCATGTGCCGAACCCTAAATCTAACCCTAACCCTAACCCTAAGCCTAACCCTAACCCTAACCCTAACCCTAACCGTAACCCTAAGAGACCTAATCCTAAACGCAACTCTAAACCTCAGCTGTGCATGGCATGTACATAACCCTAACCCTAACCCTAACCCTAACCCTAACCCTAACCCTAAGAGGCCTAACCCTAAACACAACTCTAAACCTCAGCTGTGCATGGCATGTACCTAACCCTAACCCTAACCCTAACCCTAACCCTAACCCTGACCCTAAGAGAGTTAACCCTAAACGGAGCTCTAAACCTCCGCTGTGCATGGCATGTACGTAACCCTAACCCTAACCCTAACCCTAACCCTAACCCTAACCCTAAGAGACCTAACCCTAAACGGAACTCTAAACCTCAGCTGTGCATGGCATGTGCCTAACCCTAAATCTAACCCTAACCCTAACCCTAAGCCTAACCCTAACCCTAACCCTAACCCTAACCCTAAGAGACCTAATCCTAAACGCAACTCTAAACCTCAGCTGTGCATGGCATGTAGGTAACCCTAACCCTAACCCTAACCCTAACCCTAAGATGCCTAACCCTAAACGCAACTCTAAACCTCAGCTGTGCATGGCATGTACGTAACCCTAACCCTAACCCTAACCCTAACCGTAACCCTGACCCTAAGAGAGTTAACCCTAAACGGAGCTCTAAACCTCCGCTGTGCATGGCATGTACGTAACCCTAACCCTAACCCTAACCCTAACCCTAACCCTAAGAGACCTAACCCTAAACGGAACTCTAAACCTCAGCTGTGCATGGCATGTACCTAACCCTAACCCTAACCCTAACCCTAACCCTAACCCTAAGCCTAACCCTAACCCTAACCCTAACCCTAAGAGACCTAACCCTAAACGCAACTCTAAACCTCAGCTGTGCATGGCATGTACGTAACCCTAACCCTAACCCTAACCCTAACCCTAACCCTAACCCTAAAACTGACCCTAAGAGAGTTAACCCTAAACGCAACTCTAAACCTCAGCTGTGCATGGCATGTAGGTAACCCTAACCCTAACCCTAACCCTAACCGTAACCGTAACCCTAACCCTAACCCTAACCGTAACCGTAACCCTAACCCTAACCGTAACCCTAACCCTAACCCTAACCCTAACCCTAAGAGACCTAACCCTAAACGGAACTCTAAACCTCAGCTGTGCATGGCATGTAGGTAACCCTAACCCTAACTCTAACCCTAAGAGGCCTAACCCTAAACGCAACTCTAAACCTCAGCTGTGCATGGCATGTAGGTAACCCTAACCCTAACCCTAACCCTAACCCTAACCCTAACCCTAACCGTAACCCTAACGCTAACCCTAACCCTAACCCTAACCCTAACCCTAACCCTAACCCTAACCCTAACCCTAAGAGACCTAACCCTAAACGGAACTCTAAACCTCAGCTGTGCATGGCATGTAGGTAACCCTAACCCTAACCCTAATCCTAACCCTAACCCTAAGAGGCCTAACACTAAACGCAACTCTAAACCTCAGCTGTGCATGGCATGTAGGTAACCCTAACCCTAACCCTAACCCTAACCCTAACCCTAACCCTAATCCTGACCCTAAGAGGCCTATCCCTAAAGGGAACTCTAAACCTCAGCTGTGCATGGCATGTACGTAACCCTAGCCCTAACCCTAACCCTAACCCTAACCCTAACCCTAACCCTAAGAGGCCTAACCCTAAACGCAACTCTAAACCTCAGCTGTGCATGGCATGTAGGTAACCCTAACCCTAACCCTAACCCTAACCGTAACCGTAACCCTAACCCTAACCCTAACCCTAACCGTAACCCTAACCCTAACCCTAACACTAACCCTAACCCTAACCCTAACCCTAACCCTAACCCTAATCCTGACCCTAAGAGGCCTATCCCTAAATGGAACTCTAAACCTCAGCTGTGCATGTCATGTACGTAACCCTAACCCTAACCCTAACCCTAACCGTAACCCTAACCCTAACCGTAACCCTAACGCTAACCCTAACCCTAACCCTAACCCTGACCCTAAAACTGACCCTAAGAGAGTTAACCCTAAACGGAGCTCTAAACCTCCGCTGTGCATGGCATGTACGTAACCCTAACCCTAACCCTAACCCTAACCCTAACCCTAACCCTAACCCTAACCCTAAGAGGCCTAACCCTAAATGCAACTCTAAACCTCAGCTGTGCATGGCATGTACGTAACCCTAACCCTAACCCTAACCCTAACCCTAACCCTAACCCTAACCCTAAGAGACCTAACCCTAAACGGAGCTCTAAACCTCCGCTGTGCATGGCATGTAGGTAACCCTAACCCTAACCCTAACCCTAACCCTAACCCTAACCCTAAGAGACCTAACCCTAAACGCAACTCTAAACCTCAGCTGTGCATGGCATGTGCCGAACCCTAAATCTAACCCTAACCCTAACCCTAAGCCTAACCCTAACCCTAACCCTAACCCTAACCCTAACCCTAACCCTAAGAGACCTAATCCTAAACGCAA
>NW_026599641.1:225000-227500 GCF_023634155.1 Falco peregrinus
GCATGTACCTAACCCTAACCCTAACCCTAACCCTAACCCTAACCCTAACCCTAACCCTAAACCTAACCCTAATCCTGACACTAAGAGGCCTAACCCTAAACGGAACTCAACCTCAGCTGTGCATGGCAGGTACATAACCCTAACCCTAACCCTAACCCTAACCCTAACCCTAACCCTAACCCTAACCCTAACCCTAAGAGACCTAACCCTAAACGGAACTCAAAACCTCAGCTGTGCTTGGCATGTACCTAACCCTAACACTAACCCTAACCCTAACCCTAACCCTAACCCTAACCCTAAGAGACCTAACCCTAAACGGAACTCAAAACCTCAGCTGTGCATGGCATGTACCTAACCCTAACCCTAACCCTAACCCTAACCCTAACCCTAACCCTAAAAGACCTAACCCTAAACGGAACTCTAAACCTCAGCTGTGCATGGCATGTACCTAACCCTAACCCTAACCCTAACCTTAACCCTAACCCTAAAAGACCTAACCCTAAACGGAACTCTAAACCTCAGCTGTGCATGGCATGTACCTAACCCTAACCCTAACCCTAACCCTAAACCTAAGAGACCTAACCCTAAACGGAACTCAAAACCTCAGCTGTGCATGGCATGTACCTAACCCTAAACCTAACCCTTACCCTAACCCTAACCCTAACCCTAATCCTAAACCTAACCCTAATCCTGACCCTATAGAGGCCTAACCCTAAACGGAACTCTAAACCTCAGCTGTGCATGGCATGTACATAACCCTAACCCTAACCCTAACCCTAACCCTAACCCTAACCCTAACCCTAACCCTAACCCTAAACCTAACCCTAATCCTGACCCTAAAACTTACCCTAAGACAGCTAACCCTAAACGGAGCTCTAAACCTCAGCTGTGCATGGCATGTACCTAACCTAAACCCTAACCCTAACCCTAACCCTAACCCTAACCCTAACGCTAACCCTAAGAGACCTAACCCTAAACGGAACTCTAAACCTCAGATGTGCATGGCATGTACCTAACCCTAACCCTAACCCTAATCCTAACCCTAACCCTAACCCTAACCCTAACCCTAACCCTAACCCTAACCCTAACCCTAACCCTAACCCTAACCCTAACCTTAACCCTAACCCTAAGAGACCTAACCCTAAACGGAACTCTAAACCTCAGCTGTGCATGGCATGTACCTAACCCTAACCCTAACCCTAACCCTAACCCTAACCCTAAACCTAACCCTAATCCTGACCCTAACCCTAACCCTAACCCTAACCCTAACCCTAACCCTAACCCTAACCCTAACCTTAACCCTAACCCTAAGAGACCTAACCCTAAACGGAACTCTAAACCTCAGCTGTGCATGGCATGTACATAACCCTAACCCTAACCCTAACCCTAACCCTAACCCTAACCCTAACCCTAACCCTAAGAGACCTAACCCTAAACGGAACTCAAAACCTCAGCTGTGCATGGCATGTACCTAACCCTAACCCTAACCCTAACCTTAACCCTAACCCTAAGAGACCTAACCCTAAACGGAACTCTAAACCTCAGCTGTGCATGGCATGTACCTAACCCTAACCCTAACCCTAACCCTAACCCTAAGAGACCTAACCCTAAACGGAACTCAAAACCTCAGCTGTGCTTGGCATGTACCTAACCCTAACCCTAACCCTAATCCTAAACCTAACCCTAATCCTGACCCTAAGAGGCCTAACCCTAAACGGAACTCTAAACCTCAGCTGTGCATGGCATGTACATAACCCTAACCCTAACCCTAAACCTAAACCTAACCCTAACCCTAACCCTAACCCTAACCCTAACCCTAACCCTAACCCTAACCCTAACCCTAACCCTAACCCTAACCCTAACCCTAAACCTAACCCTAACCCTATCCCTAAAACTTACCCTAAGAGAGCTAACCCTAAACGGAGCTCTAAACCTCAGCTGTGCATGGCATGTACCTAACCCTAACCCTAACCCTAACCCTAACCCTAACCGTAACCCTAACCCTAAAAGACCTAACCCTACATGGAACTCTAAACCTCAGCTGTGCATGGCATGTACCTAACCCTAACCCTAACCCTAACCCTAAACCTAAGAGACCTAACCCTAAACGGAGCTCAAAACCTCATCTGTGCTTGGCATGTACCTAACCCTAACCCTAACCCTAACCATAACCATAACCCTAACCCTAACCCTAACCCTAACCCTAACGCTAACCCTAAGAGACCTAACCCTAAACGGAATTCAAAACCTCAGCTGTGCATGGCATGTACCTAACCCTAACCCTAACCCTAACCCTAATCCTGACCCTAAGAGGCCTAACCCTAAACGGAACTCTAAACCTCAGCTGTGCATGGCATGTACATAACCCTAACCCTAACCCTAACCCTAACCCTAACCCTAACCCTAACCCTAACCCTAACCCTAACCCTAACCCTAACCCTAACCCTAAACCTAACCCTAACCCTATCCCTAAAACTTACCCTAAGAGAGCTAACCCTAA
>NW_026599641.1:240000-242500 GCF_023634155.1 Falco peregrinus
CCCTAACCCTAACCCTAACCCTAACCCTAACCCTAAACTTAACCCTAACCCTAAGAGACCTAACCCTAAACGGAACTCTAAACCTCAGCTGTGCATGGCATGTACCTAACCCTAACCCTAACCCTAATCCTAACCCTAACCCTAACCCTAACCCTAAACCTAATCCTGACCCTAACCCTAACCCTAACCCTAACCCTAACCCTAACCCTAACCCTAACGCTAACCCTAAGAGACCTAACCCTTAACGGAATTCAAAACCTCAGCTGTGCATGGCATGTACCTAACCCTAACCCTAACCCTAACCTTAACCCTAACCCTAAGAGACCTAACCCTAAACGGAACTCTAAACCTCAGCTGTGCATGGCATGTACCTAACCCTAACCCTAACCCTAACCCTAACCCTAAGAGACCTAACCCTAAACGGAACTCTAAACCTCAGCTGTGCATGGCATGTACCTAACCCTAACCCTAACCCTAACCCTAACCCTAACCCTAACCCTAATCCTAAACCTAACCCTAATCCTGACCCTAAGAGGCCTAACCCTAAACGGAACTCTAAACCTCAGCTGTACATGGCATGTACATAACCCTAACCCTAACCCTAACCCTAACCCTAACCCTAACCCTAAACCTAACCCTAATCCTGACCCTAACCCTAACCCTAACCCTAACCCTAACCCTAACCCTAACCCTAACGCTAACCCTAAGAGACCTAACCCTAAACGGAATTCAAAACCTCAGCTGTGCATGGCATATACCTAACCCTAACCCTAACCCTAACCCTAATCCTGACCCTAAGAGGCCTAACCCTAAACGGAACTCTAAACCTCAGCTGTGCATGGCATGTACATAACCCTAACCCTAACCCTAACCCTAACCCTAACCCTAACCCTAACCCTAACCCTAACCCTAACCCTAACCCTAAACCTAACCCTAACGCTATCCCTAAAACTTACCCTAAGAGAGCTAACCCTAAACGGAGCTCTAAACCTCAGCTGTGCATGGCATGTACCTAACCCTAACCTAAACCCTAACCCTAACCCTAATCCTAACCCTAACCCTAAAAGACCTAACCCTACACGGAACTCAAAACCTCAGCTGTGCATGGCATGTACCTAACCCTAACCCTAACCCTAACCCTAACCCTAAACCTAACCCTAACCCTATCCCTAAAACTTACCCTAAGAGAGCTAACCCTAATCGGAACTCTAGACCTCAGCTGTGCATGGCATATACCTAACACTAACCCTAACCCTAACCCTAACCCTAACCCTAACCCTAAGTCTAACCCTAAGAGACCTAACCCTAAACGGAACTCAAAACCTCAGCTGTGCATGGCATGTACTTAACCCTAACCCTAACCCTAACCCTAACCCTAAAAGACCTAACCCTAAATGGAACTGAAAACCTCAGCTGTGCATGGCATGTACATAACCCTAACCCTAACCCTAACCCTAATCCTAACCCTAACCATAACCCTAACCCTAAAAGACCTAACCCTAAACGGAACTCTAAACCTCAGCTGTGCATGGCATGTACCTAACCCTAACCCTAACCCTAACCCTAACCCTAACCCTAACCCTAACCCTAAGAGACCTAACCCTAAACGGAACTCAAAACCTCAGCTGTGCTTTGCATGTACCTAACCCTAACCCTAACCCTAACCCTAAAACTAACGCTAACCCTAACCCTAACCCTAACCCTAAACCTAACCCTAATCCTGACACTAAGAGGCCTAACCCTAAACGGAACTCAACCTCAGCTGTGCATGGCAGGTACATAACCCTAACCCTAACCCTAACCCTAACCCTAACCCTAACCCTAACCCTAACCCTAAGAGACCTAACCCTAAACGGAACTCAAAACCTTAGCTGTGCTTGGCATGTACCTAACCCTAACCCTAACCCTAACCATAACCCTAACCCTAAAAGACCTAACCCTAAACGGAACTCAACCTCAGCTGTGCATGGCAGGTACATAACCCTAACCCTAACCCTAACCCTAACCCTAACCCTAACCCTAACCCTAACCCTAAGAGACCTAACCCTAAACGGAACTCAAAACCTTAGCTGTGCTTGGCATGTACCTAACCCTAACCCTAACCCTAACCATAACCCTAACCCTAAAAGACCTAACCCTAAACGGAGCTCAAAACCTCATCTGTGCTTGGCATGTACCTAAACCTAACCCTAACCCTAACCCTAACCCTAACCCTAACCCTAACCCTAACCCTAACCCTAACCCTAACCCTAACCCTAACCTTAACCCTAACCCTAAGAGACCTAACCCTAAACGGAACTCTAAACCTCAGCTGTGCATGGCATGTACCTAACCCTAACCCTAACCCTAACCCTAACCCTAACCCTAAACCTAACCCTAATCCTGACCCTAACCCTAACCCTAACCCTAACCCTAACCCTAACCCTAACCCTAACCCTAACCCTAACCCTAACGCTAACCCTAAGAGACCTAACCCTAAACGGAACTCTAAACCTCAGAT
>NW_026599641.1:247500-255000 GCF_023634155.1 Falco peregrinus
TAACCCTAACCCTAACCCTAACCCTAACCCTAACCCTAACCCTAACCCTAAGAGACCTAACCCTAAACGGAACTCAAAACCTCAGCTGTGCTTGGCATGTACCTAACCCTAACCCTAACCCTAACCCTAACCCTAACCCTAACCCTAACCATAACCCTAACCTTAAAAGACCTAACCCTAAACGGAACTCTAAACCTCAGCTGTGCATGGCATGTACCTAACCCTAACACTAACCCTAACCCTAACCCTAACCCTAACCGTAACCCTAAGAGACCTAACCCTAAACGGAACTCAAAACCTCAGCTGTGCATGGCATGTACCTAACCCTAACCCTAACCCTAACCCTAACCCTAACCCTAACCCTAACCCTAAAAGACCTAACCCTTAACGGAACTCTAAACCTCAGCTGTGCATGGCATGTACCTAACCATAACCCTAACCCTAACCCTAAACCTAAGAGACCTAACCCTAAACGGAACTCAAAACCTCATCTGTGCTTGGCATGTACCTAATCCTAACCCTAACCCTAACCCTAACCCTAACCCTAACCCTAACCCTAACCCTAACCCTAACCCTAACCCTAACCCTAACCCTAAACTTAACCCTAACCCTAAGAGACCTAACCCTAAACGGAACTCTAAACCTCAGCTGTGCATGGCATGTACCTAACCCTAACCCTAACCCTAATCCTAACCCTAACCCTAACCCTAACCCTAAACCTAATCCTGACCCTAACCCTAACCCTAACCCTAACCCTAACCCTAACCCTAACCCTAACCCTAACGCTAACCCTAAGAGACCTAACCCTTAACGGAATTCAAAACCTCAGCTGTGCATGGCATGTACCTAACCCTAACCCTAACCCTAACCTTAACCCTAACCCTAAGAGACCTAACCCTAAACGGAACTCTAAACCTCAGCTGTGCATGGCATGTACCTAACCCTAACCCTAACCCTAACCCTAACCCTAAGAGACCTAACCCTAAACGGAACTCTAAACCTCAGCTGTGCATGGCATGTACCTAACCCTAACCCTAACCCTAACCCTAACCCTAACCCTAACCCTAATCCTAAACCTAACCCTAATCCTGACCCTAAGAGGCCTAACCCTAAACGGAACTCTAAACCTCAGCTGTACATGGCATGTACATAACCCTAACCCTAACCCTAACCCTAACCCTAACCCTAACCCTAAACCTAACCCTAATCCTGACCCTAACCCTAACCCTAACCCTAACCCTAACCCTAACCCTAACCCTAACGCTAACCCTAAGAGACCTAACCCTAAACGGAATTCAAAACCTCAGCTGTGCATGGCATATACCTAACCCTAACCCTAACCCTAACCCTAATCCTGACCCTAAGAGGCCTAACCCTAAACGGAACTCTAAACCTCAGCTGTGCATGGCATGTACATAACCCTAACCCTAACCCTAACCCTAACCCTAACCCTAACCCTAACCCTAACCCTAACCCTAACCCTAACCCTAACCCTAAACCTAACCCTAACCCTATCCCTAAAACTTACCCTAAGAGAGCTAACCCTAAACGGAGCTCTAAACCTCAGCTGTGCATGGCATGTACCTAACCCTAACCTAAACCCTAACCCTAACCCTAATCCTAACCCTAACCCTAAAAGACCTAACCCTACACGGAACTCAAAACCTCAGCTGTGCATGGCATGTACCTAACCCTAACCCTAACCCTAACCCTAACCCTAACTCTAACCCTAACCCTAACCCTAACCCTAACCCTAAGAGACCTAACCCTAATCGGAACTCTAGACCTCAGCTGTGCATGGCATATACCTAACACTAACCCTAACCCTAACCCTAACCCTAACCCTAACCCTAAGTCTAACCCTAAGAGACCTAACCCTAAACGGAACTCAAAACCTCAGCTGTGCATGGCATGTACTTAACCCTAACCCTAACCCTAACCCTAACCCTAAAAGACCTAACCCTAAATGGAACTGAAAACCTCAGCTGTGCATGGCATGTACATAACCCTAACCCTAACCCTAACCCTAATCCTAACCCTAACCATAACCCTAACCCTAAAAGACCTAACCCTAAACGGAACTCTAAACCTCAGCTGTGCATGGCATGTACCTAACCCTAACCCTAACCCTAACCCTAACCCTAACCCTAACCCTAACCCTAAGAGACCTAACCCTAAACGGAACTCAAAACCTCAGCTGTGCTTTGCATGTACCTAACCCTAACCCTAACCCTAACCCTAAAACTAACGCTAACCCTAACCCTAACCCTAACCCTAAACCTAACCCTAATCCTGACACTAAGAGGCCTAACCCTAAACGGAACTCAACCTCAGCTGTGCATGGCAGGTACATAACCCTAACCCTAACCCTAACCCTAACCCTAACCCTAACCCTAACCCTAACCCTAAGAGACCTAACCCTAAACGGAACTCAAAACCTTAGCTGTGCTTGGCATGTACCTAACCCTAACCCTAACCCTAACCATAACCCTAACCCTAAAAGACCTAACCCTAAACGGAACTCTAAACCTCAGCTGTGCATGGCATGTACGTAACCCTAACACTAACCCTAACCCTAACCCTAACCCTAACCCTAACCCTAAGAGACCTAACCCTAAACGGAACTCAAAACCTCAGCTGTGCATGGCATGTACCTAACCCTAACCCTAACCCTAACCCTAACCCTAACCCTAACCCTAACCCTAAAAGACCTAACCCTAAACGGAACTCTAAACCTCAGCTGTGCATGGCATGTACCTAACCATAACCCTAACCCTAACCCTAAACCTAAGAGACCTAACCCTAAACGGAACTCAAAACCTCATCTGTGCTTGGCATGTACCTAATCCTAAACCTAACCCTAACCCTAACCCTAACCCTAACCCTAACCCTAACCCTAACCCTAACCCTAACCCTAACCCTAACCCTAACCCTAAACTTAACCCTAACCCTAAGAGACCTAACCCTAAACGGAACTCTAAACCTCAGCTGTGCATGGCATGTACCTAACCCTAACCCTAACCCTAACCCTAACCCTAACCCTAACCCTAAACCTAACCCTAATCCTGACCCTAACCCTAACCCTAACCCTAACCCTAACCCTAACCCTAACCCTAACGCTAACCCTAAGAGACCTAACCCTAAACGGAATTCAAAACCTCAGCTGTGCATGGCATGTACCTAACCCTAACCCTAACCCTAACCTTAACCCTAACCCTAAAAGACCTAACCCTAAATGGAACTCTAAACCTCAGCTGTGCATGGCATGTACCTAACCCTAACCCTAACCCTAACCCTAAACCTAAGAGACCTAACCCTAAACGGAACTCAAAACCTCAGCTGTGCATGGCATGTACCTAACCCTAAACCTAACCCTTACCCTAACCCTAACCCTAACCCTAATCCTAAACCTAACCCTAATCCTGACCCTATAGAGGCCTAACCCTAAACGGAACTCTAAACCTCAGCTGTGCATGGCATGTACATAACCCTAACCCTAACCCTAACCCTAACCCTAACCCTAACCCTAACCCTAACCCTAAACCTAACCCTAATCCTGACCCTAAAACTTACCCTAAGACAGCTAACCCTAAACGGAGCTCTAAACCTCAGCTGTGCATGGCATGTACCTAACCCTAACCCTAACCCTAACCCTAACCCTAACCCTAACCCTAACGCTAACCCTAAGAGACCTAACCCTAAACGGAACTCTAAACCTCAGATGTGCATGGCATGTACCTAACCCTAACCCTAACCCTAATCCTAACCCTAACCCTAACCCTAACCCTAACCCTAACCCTAACCCTAACCCTAACCCTAACCCTAACCCTAACCCTAACCCTAACCCTAACCTTAACCCTAACCCTAAGAGACCTAACCCTAAACGGAACTCTAAACCTCAGCTGTGCATGGCATGTACCTAACCCTAACCCTAACCCTAACCCTAACCCTAACCCTAAACCTAACCCTAATCCTGACCCTAACCCTAACCCTAACCCTAACCCTAACCCTAACCCTAACCCTAACCCTAACCTTAACCCTAACCCTAAGAGACCTAACCCTAAACGGAACTCTAAACCTCAGCTGTGCATGGCATGTACATAACCCTAACCCTAACCCTAACCCTAACCCTAACCCTAACCCTAACCCTAACCCTAACCCTAAGAGACCTAACCCTAAACGGAACTCAAAACCTCAGCTGTGCATGGCATGTACCTAACCCTAACCCTAACCCTAACCTTAACCCTAACCCTAAAAGACCTAACCCTAAACGGAACTCTAAACCTCAGCTGTACATGGCATGTACCTAACCCTAATCCTAACCCTAACCCTAACCCTAAGAGACCTAACCCTAAACGGAACTCAAAACCTCAGCTGTGCTTGGCATGTACCTAACCCTAACCCTAACCCTAATCCTAAACCTAACCCTAATCCTGACCCTAAGAGGCCTAACCCTAAACGGAACTCTAAACCTCAGCTGTGCATGGCATGTACATAACCCTAACCCTAACCCTAACCCTAACCCTAACCCTAACCCTAACCCTAACCCTAACCCTAACCGTAACCCTAAACCTAACCCTAACCCTATCCCTAAAACTTACCCTAAGAGAGCTAACCCTAAACGGAGCTCTAAACCTCAGCTGTGCATGGCATGTACCTAACCCTAACCCTAACCCTAACCCTAACCCTAACCCTAACCCTAACCCTAACCCTAAACCTAACCCTAATCCTGACCCTAACCCTAACCCTAACCCTAACCCTAACCCTAACCCTAACCCTAACCCTAACCCTAACCCTAACCCTAAGAGACCTAACCCTAAACGGAACTCTAAACCTCAGCTGTGCATGGCATGTACCTAACCCTAACCCTAACCCTAACCCTAACCCTAACCCTAACCCTAACCCTAAACCTAACCCTAATCCTGACACTAAGAGGCCTAACCCTAAACGGAACTCAACCTCAGCTGTGCATGGCATGTACCTAACCCTAACCCTAACCCTAACCCTAACCCTAACCCTAACCATAACCCTAACCTTAAAAGACCTAACCCTAAACGGAACTCTAAACCTCAGCTGTGCATGGCATGTACCTAACCCTAACACTAACCCTAACCCTAACCCTAACCCTAACCCTAACCGTAACCCTAAGAGACCTAACCCTAAACGGAACTCAAAACCTCAGCTGTGCATGGCATGTACCTAACCCTAACCCTAACCCTAACCCTAACCCTAACCCTAACCCTAAAAGACCTAACCCTAAACGGAACTCTAAACCTCAGCTGTGCATGGCATGTACCTAACCATAACCCTAACCCTAACCCTAAACCTAAGAGACCTAACCCTAAACGGAACTCAAAACCTCATCTGTGCTTGGCATGTACCTAATCCTAAACCTAACCCTAACCCTAACCCTAACCCTAACCCTAACCCTAACCCTAACCCTAACCCTAACCCTAAACTTAACCCTAACCCTAAGAGACCTAACCCTAAACGGAACTCTAAACCTCAGCTGTGCATGGCATGTACCTAACCCTAACCCTAACCCTAATCCTAACCCTAACCCTAACCCTAACCCTAAACCTAATCCTGACCCTAACCCTAACCCTAACCCTAACCCTAACCCTAACCCTAACCCTAACCCTAACGCTAACCCTAAGAGACCTAACCCTTAACGGAATTCAAAACCTCAGCTGTGCATGGCATGTACCTAACCCTAACCCTAACCCTAACCTTAACCCTAACCCTAAAAGACCTAACCCTAAACGGAACTCTAAACCTCAGCTGTGCATGGCATGTACCTAACCCTAACCCTAACCCTAACCCTAACCCTAACCCTAACCCTAACCCTAACCCTAATCCTAAACCTAACCCTAATCCTGACCCTAAGAGGCCTAACCCTAAACGGAACTCTAAACCTCAGCTGTACATGGCATGTACATAACCCTAACCCTAACCCTAACCCTAACCCTAACCCTAAACCTAACCCTAATCCTGACCCTAACCCTAACCCTAACCCTAACCCTAACCCTAACCCTAACCCTAACCCTAACCCTAACGCTAACCCTAAGAGACCTAACCCTAAACGGAATTCAAAACCTCAGCTGTGCATGGCATATACCTAACCCTAACCCTAACCCTAACCCTAATCCTGACCCTAAGAGGCCTAACCCTAAACGGAACTCTAAACCTCAGCTGTGCATGGCATGTACATAACCCTAACCCTAACCCTAACCCTAACCCTAACCCTAACCCTAACCCTAACCCTAACCCTAAACCTAACCCTAACCCTATCCCTAAAACTTACCCTAAGAGAGCTAACCCTAAACGGAGCTCTAAACCTCAGCTGTGCATGGCATGTACCTAACCCTAACCTAAACCCTAACCCTAACCCTAACCCTAACCCTAACCCTAAAAGACCTAACCCTACACGGAACTCAAAACCTCAGCTGTGCATGGCATGTACCTAACCCTAACCCTAACCCTAACCCTAACCCTAACTCTAACCCTAACCCTAACCCTAACCCTAACCCTAAGAGACCTAACCCTAATCGGAACTCTAGACCTCAGCTGTGCATGGCATATACCTAACACTAACCCTAACCCTAACCCTAACCCTAACCCTAACCCTAAGTCTAACCCTAAGAGACCTAACCCTAAACGGAACTCAAAACCTCAGCTGTGCATGGCATGTACTTAACCCTAACCCTAACCCTAACCCTAACCCTAAAAGACCTAACCCTAAATGGAACTGAAAACCTCAGCTGTGCATGGCATGTACATAACCCTAACCCTAACCCTAACCCTAATCCTAACCCTAACCATAACCCTAACCCTAAAAGACCTAACCCTAAACGGAACTCTAAACCTCAGCTGTGCATGGCATGTACCTAACCCTAACCCTAACCCTAACCCTAACCCTAACCCTAACCCTAACCCTAAGAGACCTAACCCTAAACGGAACTTAAAACCTCAGCTGTGCTTTGCATGTACCTAACCCTAACCCTAACCCTAACCCTAAAACTAACGCTAACCCTAACCCTAACCCTAACCCTAAACCTAACCCTAATCCTGACACTAAGAGGCCTAACCCTAAACGGAACTCAACCTCAGCTGTGCATGGCAGGTACATAACCCTAACCCTAACCCTAACCCTAACCCTAACCCTAACCCTAACCCTAACCCTAACCCTAAGAGACCTAACCCTAAACGGAACTCAAAATCTTAGCTGTGCTTGGCATGTACCTAACCCTAACCCTAACCCTAACCCTAACCCTAACCATAACCCTAACCCTAAAAGACCTAACCCTAAACGGAACTCTAAACCTCAGCTGTGCATGGCATGTACGTAACCCTAACACTAACCCTAAGCCTAAGCCTAACCCTAACCCTAACCCTAAGAGACCTAACCCTAAACGGAACTCAAAACCTCAGCTGTGCATGGCATGTACCTAACCCTAACCCTAACCCTAACCCTAACCCTAACCCTAACCCTAACCCTAA
>NW_026599641.1:332500-337500 GCF_023634155.1 Falco peregrinus
CTAACCCTAACCCTAACCCTAACCCTAACGCTAACCCTAAGAGACCTAACCCTAAACGGAATTCAAAACCTCAGCTGTGCATGGCATGTACCTAACCCTAACCCTAACCCTAACCTTAACCCTAACCCTAAAAGACCTAACCCTAAACGGAACTCTAAACCTCAGCTGTGCATGGCATGTACCTATCCCTAACCCTAACCCTAACCCTAACCCTAACCCTAACCCTAACCCTAACCCTAACCCTAACCCTAACCCTAACCCTAACCTTAACCCTAACCCTAAAAGACCTAACCCTAAACGGAACTCTAAACCTCAGCTGTGCATGGCATGTACCTAACCCTAACCCTAACCCTAACCCTCACCCTAAGAGACCTAACCCTAAACGGAACTCTAAACCTCAGCTGTGCATGGCATGTACCTAACCCTAACCCTAACCCTAACCCTAACCCTAACCCTAACCCTAACCCTAAACCTAACCCTAATCCTGACCCTAAGAGGCCTACCCTAAACGGAACTCTAAATCTCAGCTGTGCATGGCATGTACCTAACCCTAACCCTAACCCTAACCCTAACCCTAACCCTAACCCTAACCCTAAAAGACCTAACCCTAAACGGAACTCTAAACCTCAGCTGTGCATGGCATGTACATAACCCTAACCCTAACCCTAACCCTAACCCTAACCCTAACCCTAACCCTAACCCTAATCCTGACCCTAACCCTAACACTAACCCTAACCCTAACCCTAACCCTAACCCTAACCCTAACCCTAACGCTAACCCTAAGAGACCTAACCCTAAACGGAATTCAAAACCTCAGCTGTGCTTGGCATGTACCTAACCCTAACCCTAACCCTAACCTTAACCCTAACCCTAAAAGACCTAACCCTAAACGGAACTCTAAACCTCAGCTGTGCATGGCATGTACCTATCCCTAACCCTAACCCTAACCCTAAACCTAAACCTAACTCTAACCCTAACCCTAACCCTAACCCTAACCCTAACCCTAACCCTAACCCTAACCCTAACCCTAAACCTAACCCTAACCCTATCCCTAAAACTTACCCTAAGAGAGATAACCCTAAACGGAGCTCTAAACCTCAGCTGTGCATGGCATGTACCTAACCCTAACCCTAACCCTAACCCTAACCCTAACCCTAACCCTAACCCTAAAAGACCTAACCCTACACGGAACTCAAAACCTCAGCTGTGCATGGCATGTACCTAACCCTAACCCTAACCCTAACCCTAACCCTAACTCTAACCCTAACCCTAACCCTAACCCTAACCCTAAAATACCTAACCCTACACGGAACTCAAAACCTCAGCTGTGCATGGCATGTACCTAACCCTAACCCTAACCCTAACCCTAACCCTAACCCTAACCCTAACCCTAACCCTAACCCTAACCCTAACCCTAACCCTAACCCTAAGAGACCTAACCCTAAACGGAACTCAAAACCTCAGCTGTGCATGGCATGTACCTAACCCTAACCCTAACCCTAACCCTAAACCTAACCCTAACCATAACCCTAACCCTAAAAGACCTAACCCTAAACGGAACTCTAAACCTCAGCTGTGCATGGCATGTACCTAACCCTAACCCTAACCCTAACCCTAACCCTAACCCTAACCCTAACCCTAACCCTAACCCTAAGAGACCTAACCCTAAACAGAACTCAAAACCTCAGCTGTGCATGGCATGTACCTAACCCTAACCCTAACCCTAACCCTAACCCTAACCCTAACCCTAACCCTAACCCTAAATGACCTAACCCTAAACGGAACTCTAAACCTCAGCTGTGCATGGCATGTACCTAACCATAACCCTAACCCTAACCCTAAACCTAAGAGACCTAACCCTAAACGGAACTCAAAACCTCATCTGTGCTTGGCATGTACCTAATCCTAACCCTAACCCTAACCCTAACCCTAACCCTAACCCTAACCCTAACCCTAACCCTAAACCTAACCCTTACCCTAAGAGACCTAACCCTAAACGGAGCTCTAAACCTCAGCTGTGCATGGCATGTACCTAACCCTAACCCTAACCCTAACCCTAACCCTAACCCTAAACCTAACCCTAATCCTGACCCTAACCCTAACCCTAACCCTAACCCTAACCCTAACCCTAACCCTAACCCTAACCCTAACGCTAACCCTAAGAGACCTAACCCTAAATGGAATTCAAAACCTCATCTGTGCTTGGCATGTACCTAATCCTAACCCTAACCCTAACCCTAACCCTAACCCTAACCCTAACCCTAACCCTAACCCTAACCCTAACCCTAACCCTAACCCTAAGAGACCTAACCCTAAACGGAACTCTAAACCTCAGCTGTGCATGGCATGTACATAAACCTAACCCTAACCCTAACCCTAACCCTAACCCTAACCCTAACCCTAACCCTAACCCTAACCCTAAGAGACCTAACCCTAAACGGAGCTCTAAACCTCAGCTGTGCATGGCATGTACCTAACCCTAACCCTAACCCTAACCCTAACCCTAACCCTAACCCTAACCCTAAAAGTCCTAACCCTACAAGGAACTCTAAACCTCAGCTGTGCATGGCATATACCTAACACTAACCCTAACCCTAACCCTAACCCTAACCCTAACCCTAACCCTAACCCTAACCCTAAGAGACCTAACCCTAAACGGAACTCAAAACCTCAGCTGTGCATGGCATGTACCTAACCCTAACCCTAACCCTAACCCTAAACCTAACCCTAACCATAACCCTAACCCTAACCCTAACCCTAACCCTAACCCTAACCCTAAGAGACCTAACCCTAAACGGAGCTCTAAACCTCAGCTGTGCATGGCATGTACCTAACCCTAACCCTAACCCTAACCCTAACCCTAACCCTAACCCTAAATGACCTAACCCTAAACGGAACTCTAAACCTCAGCTGTGCATGGCATGTACCTAACCATAACCCTAACCCTAACCCTAAACCTAAGAGACCTAACCCTAAACGGAACTCAAAACCTCATCTGTGCTTGGCATGTACCTAATCCTAACCCTAACCCTAACCCTAACCCTAACCCTAACCCTAACCCTAACCCTAACCCTAACCCTAACCCTAACCCTAACCCTAACCCTAACCCTAACCCTAAGAGACCTAACCCTAAACGGAGCTCTAAACCTCAGCTGTGCATGGCATGTACCTAACCCTAACCCTAACCCTAACCCTAACCCTAACCCTAAACCTAACCCTAATCCTGACCCTAACCCTAACCCTAACCCTAACCCTAACCCTAACCCTAACCCTAACCCTAACGCTAACCCTAAGAGACCTAACCCTAAACGGAATTCAAAACCTCATCTGTGCTTGGCATGTACCTAATCCTAACCCTAACCCTAACCCTAACCCTAACCCTAACCCTAACCCTAACCCTAACCCTAAACCTAACCCTAACCCTAAGAGACCTAACCCTAAACGGAGCTCTAAACCTCAGCTGTGCATGGCATGTACCTAACCCTAACCCTAACCCTAACCCTAACCCTAACCCTAACCCTAACCCTAACCCTAACCCTAACCCTAACCCTAACGCTAACCCTAAGAGACCTAACCCTAAACGGAATTCAAAACCTCAGCTGTGCATGGCATGTACCTAACCCTAACCCTAACCCTAACCTTAACCCTAACCCTAAAAGACCTAACCCTAAACGGAACTCTAAACCTCAGCTGTGCATGGCATGTACCTATCCCTAACCCTAACCCTAACCCTAACCCTAACCCTAACCCTAACCCTAACCCTAACCCTAACCCTAACCCTAACCCTAACCTTAACCCTAACCCTAAAAGACCTAACCCTAAACGGAACTCTAAACCTCAGCTGTGCATGGCATGTACCTAACCCTAACCCTAACCCTAACCCTCACCCTAAGAGACCTAACCCTAAACGGAACTCTAAACCTCAGCTGTGCATGGCATGTACCTAACCCTAACCCTAACCCTAACCCTAACCCTAACCCTAACCCTAACCCTAAACCTAACCCTAATCCTGACCCTAAGAGGCCTACCCTAAACGGAACTCTAAATCTCAGCTGTGCATGGCATGTACCTAACCCTAACCCTAACCCTAACCCTAACCCTAACCCTAACCCTAACCCTAAAAGACCTAACCCTAAACGGAACTCTAAACCTCAGCTGTGCATGGCATGTACATAACCCTAACCCTAACCCTAACCCTAACCCTAACCCTAACCCTAACCCTAACCCTAATCCTGACCCTAACCCTAACACTAACCCTAACCCTAACCCTAACCCTAACCCTAACCCTAACCCTAACGCTAACCCTAAGAGACCTAACCCTAAACGGAATTCAAAACCTCAGCTGTGCTTGGCATGTACCTAACCCTAACCCTAACCCTAACCTTAACCCTAACCCTAAAAGACCTAACCCTAAACGGAACTCTAAACCTCAGCTGTGCATGGCATGTACCTATCCCTAACCCTAACCCTAACCCTAAACCTAAACCTAACTCTAACCCTAACCCTAACCCTAACCCTAACCCTAACCCTAACCCTAACCCTAACCCTAACCCTAAACCTAACCCTAACCCTATCCCTAAAACTTACCCTAAGAGAGATAACCCTAAACGGAGCTCTAAACCTCAGCTGTGCATGGCATGTACCTAACCCTAACCCTAACCCTAACCCTAACCCTAACCCTAACCCTAACCCTAAAAGACCTAACCCTACACGGAACTCAAAACCTCAGCTGTGCATGGCATGTACCTAACCCTAACCCTAACCCTAACCCTAACCCTAACTCTAACCCTAACCCTAACCCTAACCCTAACCCTAAAATACCTAACCCTACACGGAACTCAAAACCTCAGCTGTGCATGGCATGTACCTAACCCTAACCCTAACCCTAACCCTAACCCTAACCCTAACCCTAACCCTAACCCTAACCCTAACCCTAACCCTAACCCTAACCCTAAGAGACCTAACCCTAAACGGAACTCAAAACCTCAGCTGTGCATGGC
>NW_026599641.1:342500-362500 GCF_023634155.1 Falco peregrinus
CTAACCCTAACCCTAACCCTAACCCTAACCCTAACCCTAACCCTAACCCTAAATGACCTAACCCTAAACGGAACTCTAAACCTCAGCTGTGCATGGCATGTACCTAACCATAACCCTAACCCTAACCCTAAACCTAAGAGACCTAACCCTAAACGGAACTCAAAACCTCATCTGTGCTTGGCATGTACCTAATCCTAACCCTAACCCTAACCCTAACCCTAACCCTAACCCTAACCCTAACCCTAACCCTAAACCTAACCCTTACCCTAAGAGACCTAACCCTAAACGGAGCTCTAAACCTCAGCTGTGCATGGCATGTACCTAACCCTAACCCTAACCCTAACCCTAACCCTAACCCTAAACCTAACCCTAATCCTGACCCTAACCCTAACCCTAACCCTAACCCTAACCCTAACCCTAACCCTAACCCTAACCCTAACGCTAACCCTAAGAGACCTAACCCTAAATGGAATTCAAAACCTCATCTGTGCTTGGCATGTACCTAATCCTAACCCTAGCCCTAGCCCTAACCCTAACCCTAACCCTAACCCTAACCCTAACCCTAACCCTAACGCTAACCCTAAGAGACCTAACCCTAAACGGAATTCAAAACCTCAGCTGTGCATGGCATGTACCTAACCCTAACCCTAACCCTAACCCTAACCCTAACCCTAACCCTAACCCTAACCCTAAACCTAACCCTAATCCTGACCCTAACCCTAACCCTAACCCTAACCCTAACCCTAACCCTAACCCTAACCCTAACCCTAACCCTAACCCTAAACTTAACCCTAACCCTAAGAGACCTAACCCTAAACGGAACTCTAAACCTCAGCTGTGCATGGCATGTACCTAACCCTAACCCTAACCCTAACCCTCACCCTAAGAGACCTAACCCTAAACGGAACTCTAAACCTCAGCTGTGCATGGCATGTACCTAACCCTAACCCTAACCCTAACCCTAACCCTAACCCTAATCCTAAACCTAACCCTAATCCTGACCCTAAGAGGCCTACCCTAAACGGAACTCTAAACCTCAGCTGTGCATGGCATGTACCTAACCCTAACCCTAACCCTAACCCTAACCCTAACCCTAACCCTAACCCTAAAAGACCTAACCCTAAACGGAACTCTAAACCTCAGCTGTGCATGGCATGTACATAACCCTAACCCTAACCCTAACCCTAACCCTAACCCTAACCCTAACCCTAACCCTAATCCTGACCCTAACCCTAACCCTAACCCTAACCCTAACCCTAAAAGTCCTAACCCTACACGGAACTCTAAACCTCAGCTGTGCATGGCATATACCTAACACTAACCCTAACCCTAACCCTAACCCTAACCCTAACCCTAACCCTAACCCTAAAAGTCCTAACCCTACACGGAACTCTAAACCTCAGCTGTGCATGGCATATACCTAACACTAACCCTAACCCTAACCCTAACCCTAACCCTAACCCTAACCCTAACCCTAACCCTAACCCTAAGAGACCTAACCCTAAACGGAACTCAAAACCTCAGCTGTGCATGGCATGTACCTAACCCTAACCCTAACCCTAACCCTAAACCTAACCCTAACCATAACCCTAACCCTAAAAGACCTAACCCTAAACGGAACTCTAAACCTCAGCTGTGCATGGCATGTACCTAACCCTAACACTAACCCTAACCCTAACCCTAACCCTAACCCTAACCCTAACCCTAAGAGACCTAACCCTAAACAGAACTCAAAACCTCAGCTGTGCATGGCATGTACCTAACCCTAACCCTAACCCTAACCCTAACCCTAACCCTAACCCTAAATGACCTAACCCTAAACGGAACTCTAAACCTCAGCTGTGCATGGCATGTACCTAACCATAACCCTAACCCTAACCCTAAACCTAAGAGACCTAACCCTAAACGGAACTCAAAACCTCATGTGTGCTTGGCATGTACCTAATCCTAACCCTAACCCTAACCCTAACCCTAACCCTAACCCTAACCCTAACCCTAACCCTAACCCTAACCCTAACCCTAACCCTAACCCTAAGAGACCTAACCCTAAACGGAGCTCTAAACCTCAGCTGTGCATGGCATGTACCTAACCCTAACCCTAACCCTAACCCTAACCCTAACCCTAAACCTAACCCTAATCCTGACCCTAACCCTAACCCTAACCCTAACCCTAACCCTAACCCTAACCCTAAAAGTCCTAACCCTACACGGAACTCTAAACCTCAGCTGTGCATGGCATATACCTAACACTAACCCTAACCCTAACCCTAACCCTAACCCTAACCTTAACCCTAACCCTAAGAGACCTAACCCTAAACGGAACTCAAAACCTCAGCTGTGCATGGCATGTACCTAACCCTAACCCTAACCCTAACCCTAAACCTAACCCTAACCATAACCCTAACCCTAAAAGACCTAACCCTAAACGGAACTCTAAACCTCAGCTGTGCATGGCATGTACCTAACCCTAACACTAACCCTAACCCTAACCCTAACCCTAACCCTAACCCTAACCCTAAGAGACCTAACCCTAAACAGAACTCTAAACCTCAGCTGTGCATGGCATGTACCTAACCCTAACCCTAACCCTAACCCTAACCCTAACCCTAACCCTAAATGACCTAACCCTAAACGGAACTCTAAACCTCAGCTGTGCATGGCATGTACCTAACCATAACCCTAACCCTAACCCTAAACCTAAGAGACCTAACCCTAAACGGAACTCAAAACCTCATCTGTGCTTGGCATGTACCTAATCCTAACCCTAACCCTAACCCTAACCCTAACCCTAACCCTAACCCTAACCCTAACCCTAACCCTAACCCTAACCCTAACCCTAACCCTAACCCTAAGAGACCTAACCCTAAACGGAGCTCTAAACCTCAGCTGTGCATGGCATGTACCTAACCCTAACCCTAACCCTAACCCTAACCCTAACCCTAAACCTAACCCTAATCCTGACCCTAACCCTAACCCTAACCCTAACCCTAACCCTAACCCTAACCCTAACCCTAACGCTAACCCTAAGAGACCTAACCCTAAACGGAATTCAAAACCTCATCTGTGCTTGGCATGTACCTAATCCTAACCCTAACCCTAACCCTAACCCTAACCCTAACCCTAACCCTAACCCTAACCCTAAACCTAACCCTAACCCTAAGAGACCTAACCCTAAACGGAGCTCTAAACCTCAGCTGTGCATGGCATGTACCTAACCCTAACCCTAACCCTAACCCTAACCCTAACCCTAACCCTAACCCTAACCCTAACCCTAACCCTAACCCTAACCCTAAGAGACCTAACCCTAAACGGAATTCAAAACCTCAGCTGTGCATGGCATGTACCTAACCCTAACCCTAACCCTAACCTTAACCCTAACCCTAAAAGACCTAACCCTAAACGGAACTCTAAACCTCAGCTGTGCATGGCATGTACCTATCCCTAACCATAACCCTAACCCTAACCCTAACCCTAACCCTAACCCTAACCCTAACCCTAACCCTAACCCTAACCCTAACCCTAACCCTAACCCTAACCCTAACCCTAACCCTAACCCTAAGAGACCTAACCCTAAACGGAACTCTAAACCTCAGCTGTGCATGGCATGTACATAAACCTAACCCTAACCCTAACCCTAACCCTAACCCTAACCCTAACCCTAAGAGACCTAACCCTAAACGGAGCTCTAAACCTCAGCTGTGCATGGCATGTACCTAACCCTAACCCTAACCCTAACCCTAACCCTAACCCTAAACCTAACCCTAACCCTAAAAGTCCTAACCCTAAACGGAGCTCTAAACCTCAGCTGTGCATGGCATGTACCTAACCCTAACCCTAACCCTAACCCTAACCCTAACCCTAAACCTAACCCTAATCCTGACCCTAACCCTAACCCTAACCCTAACCCTAACCCTAACCCTAACCCTAACGCTAACCCTAAGAGACCTAACCCTAAACGGAATTCAAAACCTCATCTGTGCTTGGCATGTACCTAATCCTAACCCTAACCCTAACCCTAACCCTAACCCTAACCCTAACCCTAACCCTAACCCTAACCCTAAACCTAACCCTAACCCTAAGAGACCTAACCCTAAACGGAGCTCTAAACCTCAGCTGTGCATGGCATGTACCTAACCCTAACCCTAACCCTAACCCTAACCCTAACCCTAACCCTAACCCTAACCCTAACCCTAACCCTAACCCTAACCCTAACGCTAACCCTAAGAGACCTAACCCTAAACGTAATTCAAAACCTCAGCTGTGCATGGCATGTACCTAACCCTAACCCTAACCCTAACCTTAACCCTAACCCTAAAAGACCTAACCCTAAACGGAACTCTAAACCTCAGCTGTGCATGGCATGTACCTATCCCTAACCCTAACCCTAACCCTAACCCTAACCCTAACCCTAACCCTAACCCTAACCCTAACCCTAACCCTAACCTTAACCCTAACCCTAAAAGACCTAACCCTAAACGGAACTCTAAACCTCAGCTGTGCATGGCATGTACCTAACCCTAACCCTAACCCTAACCCTCACCCTAAGAGACCTAACCCTAAACGGAACTCTAAACCTCAGCTGTGCATGGCATGTACCTAACCCTAACCCTAACCCTAACCCTAACCCTAATCCTAAACCTAACCCTAATCCTGACCCTAAGAGGCCTACCCTAAACGGAACTCTAAATCTCAGCTGTGCATGGCATGTACCTAACCCTAACCCTAACCCTAACCCTAACCCTAACCCTAACCCTAACCCTAACCCTAAAAGACCTAACCCTAAACGGAACTCTAAACCTCAGCTGTGCATGGCATGTACATAACCCTAACCCTAACCCTAACCCTAACCCTAACCCTAACCCTAACCCTAACCCTAATCCTGACCCTAACCCTAACACTAACCCTAACCCTAACCCTAACCCTAACCCTAACCCTAACCCTAACGCTAACCCTAAGAGACCTAACCCTAAACGGAATTCAAAACCTCAGCTGTGCTTGGCATGTACCTATCCCTAACCCTAACCCTAACCTTAACCCTAACCCTAAAAGACCTAACCCTAAACGGAACTCTAAACCTCAGCTGTGCATGGCATGTACCTATCCCTAACCCTAACCCTAACCCTAAACCTAAACCTAACTCTAACCCTAACCCTAACCCTAACCCTAACCCTAACCCTAACCCTAACCCTAACCCTAACCCTAAACCTAACCCTAACCCTATCCCTAAAACTTACCCTAAGAGAGATAACCCTAAACGGAGCTCTAAACCTCAGCTGTGCATGGCATGTACCTAACCCTAACCCTAACCCTAACCCTAACCCTAACCCTAACCCTAACCCTAACCTTAAAAGACCTAACCCTACACGGAACTCAAAACCTCAGCTGTGCATGGCATGTACCTAACCCTAACCCTAACCCTAACCCTAACCCTAACTCTAACCCTAACACTAACCCTAACCCTAACCCTAAGAGACCTAACCCTAAACGGAACTCTAAACCTCAGCTGTGCATGGCATATACCTAACACTAACCCTAACCCTAACCCTAACCCTAACCCTAACCCTAACCCTAACCCTAACCCTAACCCTAAGAGACCTAACCCTAAACGGAGCTCTAAACCTCAGCTGTGCATGGCATGTACCTAACCCTAACCCTAACCCTAACCCTAACCCTAACCCTAACCCTAACCCTAACCCTAACCCTAACCCTAAAAGTCCTAACCCTACACGGAACTCTAAACCTCAGCTGTGCATGGCATATACCTAACACTAACCCTAACCCTAACCCTAACCCTAACCCTAACCCTAACCCTAAGAGACCTAACCCTAAACGGAACTCAAAACCTCAGCTGTGCATGGCATGTACCTAACCCTAACCCTAACCCTAACCCTAAACCTAACCCTAACCATAACCCTAACCCTAAAAGACCTAACCCTAAACGGAACTCTAAACCTCAGCTGTGCATGGCATGTACCTAACCCTAACACTAACCCTAACCCTAACCCTAACCCTAACCCTAACCCTAACCCTAACCCTAAGAGACCTAACCCTAAACAGAACTCAAAACCTCAGCTGTGCATGGCATGTACCTAACCCTAACCCTAACCCTAACCCTAACCCTAACCCTAACCCTAAATGACCTAACCCTAAACGGAACTCTAAACCTCAGCTGTGCATGGCATGTACCTAACCATAACCCTAACCCTAACCCTAAACCTAAGAGACCTAACCCTAAACGGAACTCAAAACCTCATCTGTGCTTGGCATGTACCTAATCCTAACCCTAACCCTAACCCTAACCCTAACCCTAACCCTAACCCTAACCCTAACCCTAAACCTAACCCTAACCCTAAAAGTCCTAACCCTACACGGAACTCTAAACCTCAGCTGTGCATGGCATATACCTAACACTAACCCTAACCCTAACCCCTAACCCTAACCCTAACCCTAACCCTAAGAGACCTAACCCTAAACGGAACTCAAAACCTCAGCTGTGCATGGCATGTACCTAACCCTAACCCTAACCCTAACCCTAAACCTAACCCTAACCATAACCCTAACCCTAAAAGACCTAACCCTAAACGGAACTCTAAACCTCAGCTGTGCATGGCATGTACCTAACCCTAACACTAACCCTAACCCTAACCCTAACCCTAACCCTAACCCTAACCCTAAGAGACCTAACCCTAAACAGAACTCAAAACCTCAGCTGTGCATGGCATGTACCTAACCCTAACCCTAACCCTAACCCTAACCCTAACCCTAAATGACCTAACCCTAAACGGAACTCTAAACCTCAGCTGTGCATGGCATGTACCTAACCATAACCCTAACCCTAACCCTAAACCTAAGAGACCTAACCCTAAACGGAACTCAAAACCTCATCTGTGCTTGGCATGTACCTAATCCTAACCCTAACCCTAACCCTAACCCTAACCCTAACCCTAACCCTAACCCTAACCCTAAACCTAACCCTAACCCTAAGAGACCTAACCCTAAACGGAGCTCTAAACCTCAGCTGTGCATGGCATGTACCTAACCCTAACCCTAACCCTAACCCTAACCCTAACCCTAAACCTAACCCTAATCCTGACCCTAACCCTAACCCTAACCCTAACCCTAACCCTAACCCTAACCCTAACCCTAACCCTAACGCTAACCCTAAGAGACCTAACCCTAAATGGAATTCAAAACCTCATCTGTGCTTGGCATGTACCTAATCCTAACCCTAACCCTAACCCTAACCCTAACCCTAACCCTAACCCTAACCCTAACCCTAAACCTAACCCTAACCCTAAGAGACCTAACCCTAAACGGAGCTCTAAACCTCAGCTGTGCATGGCATGTACCTAACCCTAACCCTAACCCTAACCCTAACCCTAACCCTAACCCTAACCCTACCCCTAACCCTAATCCTAACCCTAAAAGACCTAACCCTAACGCTAACCCTAAGAGACCTAACCCTAAACGGAATTCAAAACCTCAGCTGTGCATGGCATGTACCTAACCCTAACCCTAACCCTAACCTTAACCCTAACCCTAAAAGACCTAACCCTAAACGGAACTCTAAACCTCAGCTGTGCATGGCATGTACCTATCCCTAACCCTAACCCTAACCCTAACCCTAACCCTAACCCTAACCCTAACCCTAACCCTAACCCTAACCCTAACCCTAACCTTAACCCTAACCCTAAAAGACCTAACCCTAAACGGAACTCTAAACCTCAGCTGTGCATGGCATGTACCTAACCCTAACCCTAACCCTAACCCTCACCCTAAGAGACCTAACCCTAAACGGAACTCTAAACCTCAGCTGTGCATGGCATGTACCTAACCCTAACCCTAACCCTAACCCTAACCCTAACCCTAATCCTAAACCTAACCCTAATCCTGACCCTAAGAGGCCTACCCTAAACGGAACTCTAAACCTCAGCTGTGCATGGCATGTACCTAACCCTAACCCTAACCCTAACCCTAACCCTAACCCTAACCCTAACCCTAAAAGACCTAACCCTAAACGGAACTCTAAACCTCAGCTGTGCATGGCATGTACATAACCCTAACCCTAACCCTAACCCTCACCCTAAGAGACCTAACCCTAAACGGAACTCTAAACCTCAGCTGTGCATGGCATGTACCTAACCCTAACCCTAACCCTAACCCTAACCCTAATCCTGACCCTAACCCTAACCCTAACCCTAACCCTAAAAGTCCTAACCCTACACGGAACTCTAAACCTCAGCTGTGCATGGCATATACCTAACACTAACCCTAACCCTAACCCTAACCCTAACCCTAACCCTAACCCTAACCCTAAAAGTCCTAACCCTACACGGAACTCTAAACCTCAGCTGTGCATGGCATATACCTAACACTAACCCTAACCCTAACCCTAACCCTAACCCTAACCCTAACCCTAACCCTAACCCTAAGAGACCTAACCCTAAACGGAACTCAAAACCTCAGCTGTGCATGGCATGTACCTAACCCTAACCCTAACCCTAACCCTAAACCTAACCCTAACCACAACCCTAACCCTAAAAGACCTAACCCTAAACGGAACTCTAAACCTCAGCTGTGCATGGCATGTACCTAACCCTAACACTAACCCTAACCCTAACCCTAACCCTAACCCTAACCCTAACCCTAACCCTAAGAGACCTAACCCTAAACAGAACTCAAAACCTCAGCTGTGCATGGCATGTACCTAACCCTAACCCTAACCCTAACCCTAACCCTAACCCTAACCCTAAATGACCTAACCCTAAACGGAACTCTAAACCTCAGCTGTGCATGGCATGTACCTAACCATAACCCTAACCCTAACCCTAAACCTAAGAGACCTAACCCTAAACGGAACTCAAAACCTCATCTGTGCTTGGCATGTACCTAATCCTAACCCTAACCCTAACCCTAACCCTAACCCTAACCCTAACCCTAACCCTAACCCTAATCCTAACCCTAACCCTAACCCTAACCCTAACCCTAAGAGACCTAACCCTAAACGGAGCTCTAAACCTCAGCTGTGCATGGCATGTACCTAACCCTAACCCTAACCCTAACCCTAACCCTAACCCTAAACCTAACCCTAATCCTGACCCTAACCCTAACCCTAACCCTAACCCTAACCCTAACCCTAACCCTAAAAGTCCTAACCCTACACGGAACTCTAAACCTCAGCTGTGCATGGCATATACCTAACCCTAACCCTAACCCTAACCCTAACCCTAACCCTAACCCTAACCCTAACCCTAAGAGACCTAACCCTAAACGGAACTCAAAACCTCAGCTGTGCATGGCATGTACCTAACCCTAACCCTAACCCTAACCCTAAACCTAACCCTAACCATAACCCTAACCCTAAAAGACCTAACCCTAAACGGAACTCTAAACCTCAGCTGTGCATGGCATGTACCTAACCCTAACACTAACCCTAACCCTAACCCTAACCCTAACCCTAACCCTAACCCTAACCCTAAGAGACCTAACCCTAAACAGAACTCAAAACCTCAGCTGTGCATGGCATGTACCTAACCCTAACCCTAACCCTAACCCTAACCCTAACCCTAACCCTAAATGACCTAACCCTAAACGGAACTCTAAACCTCAGCTGTGCATGGCATGTACCTAACCATAACCCTAACCCTAACCCTAAACCTAAGAGACCTAACCCTAAACGGAACTCAAAACCTCATCTGTGCTTGGCATGTACCTAATCCTAACCCTAACCCTAACCCTAACCCTAACCCTAACCCTAACCCTAACCCTAACCCTAATCCTAACCCTAACCCTAACCCTAACCCTAAGAGACCTAACCCTAAACGGAGCTCTAAACCTCAGCTGTGCATGGCATGTACCTAACCCTAACCCTAACCCTAACCCTAACCCTAACCCTAAACCTAACCCTAATCCTGACCCTAACCCTAACCCTAACCCTAACCCTAACCCTAACCCTAACCCTAAAAGTCCTAACCCTACACGGAACTCTAAACCTCAGCTGTGCATGGCATATACCTAACACTAACCCTAACCCTAACCCTAACCCTAACCCTAACCTTAACCCTAACCCTAAGAGACCTAACCCTAAACGGAACTCAAAACCTCAGCTGTGCATGGCATGTACCTAACCCTAACCCTAACCCTAACCCTAAACCTAACCCTAACCATAACCCTAACCCTAAAAGACCTAACCCTAAACGGAACTCTAAACCTCAGCTGTGCATGGCATGTACCTAACCCTAACACTAACCCTAACCCTAACCCTAACCCTAACCCTAACCCTAACCCTAAGAGACCTAACCCTAAACAGAACTCAAAACCTCAGCTGTGCATGGCATGTACCTAACCCTAACCCTAACCCTAACCCTAACCCTAACCCTAACCCTAAATGACCTAACCCTAAACGGAACTCTAAACCTCAGCTGTGCATGGCATGTACCTAACCATAACCCTAACCCTAACCCTAAACCTAAGAGACCTAACCCTAAACGGAACTCAAAACCTCATCTGTGCTTGGCATGTACCTAATCCTAACCCTAACCCTAACCCTAACCCTAACCCTAACCCTAACCCTAACCCTAACCCTAACCCTAACCCTAACCCTAACCCTAACCCTAAGAGACCTAACCCTAAACGGAGCTCTAAACCTCAGCTGTGCATGGCATGTACCTAACCCTAACCCTAACCCTAACCCTAACCCTAACCCTAACCCTAACCCTAATCCTGACCCTAACCCTAACCCTAACCCTAACCCTAACCCTAACCCTAACCCTAACCCTAACCCTAACGCTAACCCTAAGAGACCTAACCCTAAACGGAATTCAAAACCTCATCTGTGCTTGGCATGTACCTAATCCTAACCCTAACCCTAACCCTAACCCTAACCCTAACCCTAACCCTAACCCTAACCCTAACCCTAAACCTAACCCTAACCCTAAGAGACCTAACCCTAAACGGAGCTCTAAACCTCAGCTGTGCATGGCATGTACCTAACCCTAACCCTAACCCTAACCCTAACCCTAACCCTAACCCTAACCCTAACCCTAACCCTAACCCTAACCCTAACCCTAACCCTAACCCTAAGAGACCTAACCCTAAACGGAATTCAAAACCTCAGCTGTGCATGGCATGTACCTAACCCTAACCCTAACCCTAACCTTAACCCTAACCCTAAAAGACCTAACCCTAAACGGAACTCTAAACCTCAGCTGTGCATGGCATGTACCTATCCCTAACCCTAACCCTAACCCTAACCCTAACCCTAACCCTAACCCTAACCCTAACCCTAACCCTAACCCTAACCCTAACCCTAACCCTAACCCTAACCCTAACCCTAACCCTAAGAGACCTAACCCTAAACGGAACTCTAAACCTCAGCTGTGCATGGCATGTACATAAACCTAACCCTAACCCTAACCCTAACCCTAACCCTAACCCTAACCCTAACCCTAACCCTAACCCTAACCCTAAGAGACCTAACCCTAAACGGAGCTCTAAACCTCAGCTGTGCATGGCATGTACCTAACCCTAACCCTAACCCTAACCCTAACCCTAACCCTAACCCTAAAAGTCCTAACCCTAAACGGAGCTCTAAACCTCAGCTGTGCATGGCATGTACCTAACCCTAACCCTAACCCTAACCCTAACCCTAACCCTAAACCTAACCCTAATCCTGACCCTAACCCTAACCCTAACCCTAACCCTAACCCTAACCCTAACCCTAACCCTAACGCTAACCCTAAGAGACCTAACCCTAAACGGAATTCAAAACCTCATCTGTGCTTGGCATGTACCTAATCCTAACCCTAACCCTAACCCTAACCCTAACCCTAACCCTAACCCTAACCCTAAACCTAACCCTAACCCTAAGAGACCTAACCCTAAACGGAGCTCTAAACCTCAGCTGTGCATGGCATGTACCTAACCCTAACCCTAACCCTAACCCTAACCCTAACCCTAACCCTAACCCTAACCCTAACCCTAACCCTAACCCTAACGCTAACCCTAACCTTAACCCTAACCCTAAAAGACCTAACCCTAAACGGAACTCTAAACCTCAGCTGTGCATGGCATGTACCTAACCCTAACCCTAACCCTAACCCTCACCCTAAGAGACCTAACCCTAAACGGAACTCTAAACCTCAGCTGTGCATGGCATGTACCTAACCCTAACCCTAACCCTAACCCTAACCCTAATCCTAAACCTAACCCTAATCCTGACCCTAAGAGGCCTACCCTAAACGGAACTCTAAATCTCAGCTGTGCATGGCATGTACCTAACCCTAACCCTAACCCTAACCCTAACCCTAACCCTAACCCTAACCCTAACCCTAAAAGACCTAACCCTAAACGGAACTCTAAACCTCAGCTGTGCATGGCATGTACATAACCCTAACCCTAACCCTAACCCTAACCCTAACCCTAACCCTAACCCTAACCCTAATCCTGACCCTAACCCTAACACTAACCCTAACCCTAACCCTAACCCTAACCCTAACCCTAACCCTAACGCTAACCCTAAGAGACCTAACCCTAAACGGAATTCAAAACCTCAGCTGTGCTTGGCATGTACCTAACCCTAACCCTAACCCTAACCTTAACCCTAACCCTAAACGACCTAACCCTAAACGGAACTCTAAACCTCAGCTGTGCATGGCATGTACCTATCCCTAACCCTAACCCTAACCCTAAACCTAAACCTAACTCTAACCCTAACCCTAACCCTAACCCTAACCCTAACCCTAACCCTAACCCTAACCCTAAACCTAACCCTAACCCTATCCCTAAAACTTACCCTAAGAGAGATAACCCTAAACGGAGCTCTAAACCTCAGCTGTGCATGGCATGTACCTAACCCTAACCCTAACCCTAACCCTAACCCTAACCCTAACCCTAACCCTAACCCTAACCCTAACCCTAACCTTAAAAGACCTAACCCTACACGGAACTCAAAACCTCAGCTGTGCATGGCATGTACCTAACCCTAACCCTAACCCTAACCCTAACCCTAACTCTAACCCTAACCCTAACCCTAACCCTAACCCTAAGAGACCTAACCCTAAACGGAACTCTAAACCTCAGCTGTGCATGGCATATACCTAACACTAACCCTAACCCTAACCCTAACCCTAACCCTAACCCTAACCCTAACCCTAACCCTAACCCTAACCCTAACCCTAAGAGACCTAACCCTAAACGGAGCTCTAAACCTCAGCTGTGCATGGCATGTACCTAACCCTAACCCTAACCCTAACCCTAACCCTAACCCTAACCCTAACCCTAACCCTAACCCTAAAAGTCCTAACCCTACACGGAACTCTAAACCTCAGCTGTGCATGGCATATACCTAACACTAACCCTAACCCTAACCCTAACCCTAACCCTAACCCTAACCCTAAGAGACCTAACCCTAAACGGAACTCAAAACCTCAGCTGTGCATGGCATGTACCTAACCCTAACCCTAACCCTAACCCTAAACCTAACCCTAACCATAACCCTAACCCTAAAAGACCTAACCCTAAACGGAACTCTAAACCTCAGCTGTGCATGGCATGTACCTAACCCTAACACTAACCCTAACCCTAACCCTAACCCTAACCCTAACCCTAACCCTAACCCTAAGAGACCTAACCCTAAACAGAACTCAAAACCTCAGCTGTGCATGGCATGTACCTAACCCTAACCCTAACCCTAACCCTAACCCTAACCCTAAATGACCTAACCCTAAACGGAACTCTAAACCTCAGCTGTGCATGGCATGTACCTAACCATAACCCTAACCCTAACCCTAAACCTAAGAGACCTAACCCTAAACGGAACTCAAAACCTCATCTGTGCTTGGCATGTACCTAATCCTAACCCTAACCCTAACCCTAACCCTAACCCTAACCCTAACCCTAACCCTAACCCTAAACCTAACCCTAACCCTAAGAGACCTAACCCTAAACGGAGCTCTAAACCTCAGCTGTGCATGGCATGTACCTAACCCTAACCCTAACCCTAACCCTAACCCTAACCCTAAACCTAACCCTAATCCTGACCCTAACCCTAACCCTAACCCTAACCCTAACCCTAACCCTAACCCTAACCCTAACCCTAACGCTAACCCTAAGAGACCTAACCCTAAATGGAATTCAAAACCTCATCTGTGCTTGGCATGTACCTAATCCTAACCCTAACCCTAACCCTAACCCTAACCCTAACCCTAACCCTAACCCTAAACCTAACCCTAACCCTAAGAGACCTAACCCTAAACGGAGCTCTAAACCTCAGCTGTGCATGGCATGTACCTAACCCTAACCCTAACCCTAACCCTAACCCTAACCCTAACCCTAACCCTACCCCTAACCCTAATCCTAACCCTAAAAGACCTAACCCTAACGCTAACCCTAAGAGACCTAACCCTAAACGGAATTCAAAACCTCAGCTGTGCATGGCATGTACCTAACCCTAACCCTAACCCTAACCTTAACCCTAACCCTAAAAGACCTAACCCTAAACGGAACTCTAAACCTCAGCTGTGCATGGCATGTACCTATCCCTAACCCTAACCCTAACCCTAACCCTAACCCTAACCCTAACCCTAACCCTAACCCTAACCCTAACCTTAACCCTAACCCTAAAAGACCTAACCCTAAACGGAACTCTAAACCTCAGCTGTGCATGGCATGTACCTAACCCTAACCCTAACCCTAACCCTCACCCTAAGAGACCTAACCCTAAACGGAACTCTAAACCTCAGCTGTGCATGGCATGTACCTAACCCTAACCCTAACCCTAACCCTAACCCTAACCCTAATCCTAAACCTAACCCTAATCCTGACCCTAAGAGGCCTACCCTAAACGGAACTCTAAACCTCAGCTGTGCATGGCATGTACCTAACCCTAACCCTAACCCTAACCCTAACCCTAACCCTAACCCTAACCCTAACCCTAAAAGACCTAACCCTAAACGGAACTCTAAACCTCAGCTGTGCATGGCATGTACATAACCCTAACCCTAACCCTAACCCTAACCCTAACCCTAACCCTAACCCTAACCCTAACCCTAATCCTGACCCTAACCCTAACCCTAACCCTAACCCTAAAAGTCCTAACCCTACACGGAACTCTAAACCTCAGCTGTGCATGGCATATACCTAACACTAACCCTAACCCTAACCCTAACCCTAACCCTAACCCTAACCCTAACCCTAAAAGTCCTAACCCTACACGGAACTCTAAACCTCAGCTGTGCATGGCATATACCTAACACTAACCCTAACCCTAACCCTAACCCTAACCCTAACCCTAACCCTAACCCTAAGAGACCTAACCCTAAACGGAACTCAAAACCTCAGCTGTGCATGGCATGTACCTAACCCTAACCCTAACCCTAACCCTAAACCTAACCCTAACCATAACCCTAACCCTAAAAGACCTAACCCTAAACGGAACTCTAAACCTCAGCTGTGCATGGCATGTACCTAACCCTAACACTAACCCTAACCCTAACCCTAACCCTAACCCTAACCCTAACCCTAAGAGACCTAACCCTAAACAGAACTCAAAACCTCAGCTGTGCATGGCATGTACCTAACCCTAACCCTAACCCTAACCCTAACCCTAACCCTAACCCTAAATGACCTAACCCTAAACGGAACTCTAAACCTCAGCTGTGCATGGCATGTACCTAACCATAACCCTAACCCTAACCCTAAACCTAAGAGACCTAACCCTAAACGGAACTCAAAACCTCATCTGTGCTTGGCATGTACCTAATCCTAACCCTAACCCTAACCCTAACCCTAACCCTAACCCTAACCCTAACCCTAACCCTAACCCTAACCCTAACCCTAACCCTAACCCTAAGAGACCTAACCCTAAACGGAGCTCTAAACCTCAGCTGTGCATGGCATGTACCTAACCCTAACCCTAACCCTAACCCTAACCCTAAACCTAACCCTAATCCTGACCCTAACCCTAACCCTAACCCTAACCCTAACCCTAACCCTAACCCTAAAAGTCCTAACCCTACACGGAACTCTAAACCTCAGCTGTGCATGGCATATACCTAACCCTAACCCTAACCCTAACCCTAACCCTAACCCTAACCCTAACCCTAACCCTAAGAGACCTAACCCTAAACGGAACTCAAAACCTCAGCTGTGCATGGCATGTACCTAACCCTAACCCTAACCCTAACCCTAAACCTAACCCTAACCATAACCCTAACCCTAAAAGACCTAACCCTAAACGGAACTCTAAACCTCAGCTGTGCATGGCATGTGCCTAACCCTAACACTAACCCTAACCCTAACCCTAACCCTAACCCTAACCCTAACCCTAACCCTAAGAGACCTAACCCTAAACAGAACTCAAAACCTCAGCTGTGCATGGCATGTACCTAACCCTAACCCTAACCCTAACCCTAACCCTAACCCTAACCCTAAATGACCTAACCCTAAACGGAACTCTAAACCTCAGCTGTGCATGGCATGTACCTAACCATAACCCTAACCCTAACCCTAAACCTAAGAGACCTAACCCTAAACGGAACTCAAAACCTCATCTGTGCTTGGCATGTACCTAATCCTAACCCTAACCCTAACCCTAACCCTAACCCTAACCCTAACCCTAACCCTAACCCTAATCCTAACCCTAACCCTAACCCTAACCCTAAGAGACCTAACCCTAAACGGAGCTCTAAACCTCAGCTGTGCATGGCATGTACCTAACCCTAACCCTAACCCTAACCCTAACCCTAACCCTAAACCTAACCCTAATCCTGACCCTAACCCTAACCCTAACCCTAACCCTAACCCTAACCCTAACCCTAAAAGTCCTAACCCTACACGGAACTCTAAACCTCAGCTGTGCATGGCATATACCTAACACTAACCCTAACCCTAACCCTAACCCTAACCCTAACCTTAACCCTAACCCTAAGAGACCTAACCCTAAACGGAACTCAAAACCTCAGCTGTGCATGGCATGTACCTAACCCTAACCCTAACCCTAACCCTAAACCTAACCCTAACCATAACCCTAACCCTAAAAGACCTAACCCTAAACGGAACTCTAAACCTCAGCTGTGCATGGCATGTACCTAACCCTAACCCTAACCCTAACCCTAACCCTAACCCTAACCCTAACCCTAACCCTAAGAGACCTAACCCTAAACAGAACTCAAAACCTCAGCTGTGCATGGCATGTACCTAACCCTAACCCTAACCCTAACCCTAACCCTAACCCTAACCCTAAATGACCTAACCCTAAACGGAACTCTAAACCTCAGCTGTGCATGGCATGTACCTAACCATAACCCTAACCCTAACCCTAAACCTAAGAGACCTAACCCTAAACGGAACTCAAAACCTCATCTGTGCTTGGCATGTACCTAATCCTAACCCTAACCCTAACCCTAACCCTAACCCTAACCCTAACCCTAACCCTAACCCTAACCCTAACCCTAACCCTAACCCTAACCCTAACCCTAAGAGACCTAACCCTAAACGGAGCTCTAAACCTCAGCTGTGCATGGCATGTACCTAACCCTAACCCTAACCCTAACCCTAACCCTAACCCTAAACCTAACCCTAATCCTGACCCTAACCCTAACCCTAACCCTAACCCTAACCCTAACCCTAACCCTAACCCTAACCCTAACGCTAACCCTAAGAGACCTAACCCTAAACGGAACTCAAAACCTCATCTGTGCTTGGCATGTACCTAATCCTAACCCTAACCCTAACCCTAACCCTAACCCTAACCCTAACCCTAACCCTAACCCTAACCCTAAACCTAACCCTAACCCTAAGAGACCTAACCCTAAACGGAGCTCTAAACCTCAGCTGTGCATGGCATGTACCTAACCCTAACCCTAACCCTAACCCTAACCCTAACCCTAAACCTAACCCTAATCCTGACCCTAACCCTAACCCTAACCCTAACCCTAACCCTAACCCTAACCCTAACGCTAACCCTAAGAGACCTAACCCTAAACGGAATTCAAAACCTCATCTGTGCTTGGCATGTACCTAATCCTAACCCTAACCCTAACCCTAACCCTAACCCTAACCCTAACCCTAACCCTAACCCTAACCCTAAACCTAACCCTAACCCTAAGAGACCTAACCCTAAACGGAGCTCTAAACCTCAGCTGTGCATGGCATGTACCTAACCCTAACCCTAACCCTAACCCTAACCCTAACCCTAACCCTAACCCTAACCCTAACCCTAACCCTAACCCTAACGCTAACCCTAAGAGACCTAACCCTAAACGTAATTCAAAACCTCAGCTGTGCATGGCATGTACCTAACCCTAACCCTAACCCTAACCTTAACCCTAACCCTAAAAGACCTAACCCTAAACGGAACTCTAAACCTCAGCTGTGCATGGCATGTACCTATCCCTAACCCTAACCCTAACCCTAACCCTAACCCTAACCCTAACCCTAACCCTAACCCTAACCCTAACCCTAACCCTAACCTTAACCCTAACCCTAAAAGACCTAACCCTAAACGGAACTCTAAACCTCAGCTGTGCATGGCATGTACCTAACCCTAACCCTAACCCTAACCCTCACCCTAAGAGACCTAACCCTAAACGGAACTCTAAACCTCAGCTGTGCATGGCATGTACCTAACCCTAACCCTAACCCTAACCCTAACCCTAATCCTAAACCTAACCCTAATCCTGACCCTAAGAGGCCTACCCTAAACGGAACTCTAAATCTCAGCTGTGCATGGCATGTACCTAACCCTAACCCTAACCCTAACCCTAACCCTAACCCTAACCCTAACCCTAAAAGACCTAACCCTAAACGGAACTCTAAACCTCAGCTGTGCATGGCATGTACATAACCCTAACCCTAACCCTAACCCTAACCCTAACCCTAACCCTAACCCTAACCCTAATCCTGACCCTAACCCTAACACTAACCCTAACCCTAACCCTAACCCTAACCCTAACCCTAACCCTAACGCTAACCCTAAGAGACCTAACCCTAAACGGAATTCAAAACCTCAGCTGTGCTTGGCATGTACCTAACCCTAACCCTAACCCTAACCTTAACCCTAACCCTAAAAGACCTAACCCTAAACGGAACTCTAAACCTCAGCTGTGCATGGCATGTACCTATCCCTAACCCTAACCCTAACCCTAAACCTAAACCTAACTCTAACCCTAACCCTAACCCTAACCCTAACCCTAACCCTAACCCTAACCCTAACCCTAACCCTAACCCTAAACCTAACCCTAACCCTATCCCTAAAACTTACCCTAAGAGAGATAACCCTAAACGGAGCTCTAAACCTCAGCTGTGCATGGCATGTACCTAACCCTAACCCTAACCCTAACCCTAACCCTAACCCTAACCCTAACCCTAACCCTAACCTTAAAAGACCTAACCCTACACGGAACTCAAAACCTCAGCTGTGCATGGCATGTACCTAACCCTAACCCTAACCCTAACCCTAACCCTAACCCTAACCCTAACCCTAAAAGACCTAACCCTAAACGGAACTCTAAACCTCAGCTGTGCATGGCATATACCTAACACTAACCCTAACCCTAACCCTAACCCTAACCCTAACCCTAACCCTAACCCTAACCCTAACCCTAACCCTAACCCTAAGAGACCTAACCCTAAACGGAGCTCTAAACCTCAGCTGTGCATGGCATGTACCTAACCCTAACCCTAACCCTAACCCTAACCCTAACCCTAACCCTAACCCTAACCCTAAAAGTCCTAACCCTACACGGAACTCTAAACCTCAGCTGTGCATGGCATATACCTAACACTAACCCTAACCCTAACCCTAACCCTAACCCTAACCCTAACCCTAAGAGACCTAACCCTAAACGGAACTCAAAACCTCAGCTGTGCATGGCATGTACCTAACCCTAACCCTAACCCTTACCCTAAACCTAACCCTAACCATAACCCTAACCCTAAAAGACCTAACCCTAAACGGAACTCTAAACCTCAGCTGTGCATGGCATGTACCTAACCCTAAC
>NW_026599641.1:370000-390000 GCF_023634155.1 Falco peregrinus
AACCCTAACCCTAACCCTAAATGACCTAACCCTAAACGGAACTCTAAACCTCAGCTGTGCATGGCATGTACCTAACCATAACCCTAACCCTAACCCTAAACCTAAGAGACCTAACCCTAAACGGAACTCAAAACCTCATCTGTGCTTGGCATGTACCTAATCCTAACCCTAACCCTAACCCTAACCCTAACCCTAACCCTAACCCTAACCCTAACCCTAACCCTAACCCTAACCCTAACCCTAACCCTAAGAGACCTAACCCTAAACGGAGCTCTAAACCTCAGCTGTGCATGGCATGTACCTAACCCTAACCCTAACCCTAACCCTAACCCTAACCCTAAACCTAACCCTAATCCTGACCCTAACCCTAACCCTAACCCTAACCCTAACCCTAACCCTAAAAGTCCTAACCCTACACGGAACTCTAAACCTCAGCTGTGCATGGCATATACCTAACACTAACCCTAACCCTAACCCTAACCCTAACCCTAACCTTAACCCTAACCCTAAGAGACCTAACCCTAAACGGAACTCAAAACCTCAGCTGTGCATGGCATGTACCTAACCCTAACCCTAACCCTAACCCTAAACCTAACCCTAACCATAACCCTAACCCTAAAAGACCTAACCCTAAACGGAACTCTAAACCTCAGCTGTGCATGGCATGTACCTAACCCTAACACTAACCCTAACCCTAACCCTAACCCTAACCCTAACCCTAACCCTAAGAGACCTAACCCTAAACAGAACTCAAAACCTCAGCTGTGCATGGCATGTACCTAACCCTAACCCTAACCCTAACCCTAACCCTAACCCTAACCCTAAATGACCTAACCCTAAACGGAACTCTAAACCTCAGCTGTGCATGGCATGTACCTAACCATAACCCTAACCCTAACCCTAAACCTAAGAGACCTAACCCTAAACGGAACTCAAAACCTCATCTGTGCTTGGCATGTACCTAATCCTAACCCTAACCCTAACCCTAACCCTAACCCTAACCCTAACCCTAACCCTAACCCTAACCCTAACCCTAACCCTAACCCTAACCCTAACCCTAAGAGACCTAACCCTAAACGGAGCTCTAAACCTCAGCTGTGCATGGCATGTACCTAACCCTAACCCTAACCCTAACCCTAACCCTAACCCTAAACCTAACCCTAATCCTGACCCTAACCCTAACCCTAACCCTAACCCTAACCCTAACCCTAACCCTAACCCTAACCCTAACGCTAACCCTAAGAGACCTAACCCTAAACGGAATTCAAAACCTCATCTGTGCTTGGCATGTACCTAATCCTAACCCTAACCCTAACCCTAACCCTAACCCTAACCCTAACCCTAACCCTAACCCTAAACCTAACCCTAACCCTAAGAGACCTAACCCTAAACGGAGCTCTAAACCTCAGCTGTGCATGGCATGTACCTAACCCTAACCCTAACCCTAACCCTAACCCTAACCCTAACCCTAACCCTAACCCTAACCCTAACCCTAACCCTAACCCTAACCCTAAGAGACCTAACCCTAAACGGAATTCAAAACCTCAGCTGTGCATGGCATGTACCTAACCCTAACCCTAACCCTAACCTTAACCCTAACCCTAAAAGACCTAACCCTAAACGGAACTCTAAACCTCAGCTGTGCATGGCATGTACCTATCCCTAACCCTAACCCTAACCCTAACCCTAACCCTAACCCTAACCCTAACCCTAACCCTAACCCTAACCCTAACCCTAACCCTAACCCTAACCCTAACCCTAACCCTAACCCTAAGAGACCTAACCCTAAACGGAACTCTAAACCTCAGCTGTGCATGGCATGTACATAAACCTAACCCTAACCCTAACCCTAACCCTAACCCTAACCCTAACCCTAACCCTAACCCTAACCCTAAGAGACCTAACCCTAAACGGAGCTCTAAACCTCAGCTGTGCATGGCATGTACCTAACCCTAACCCTAACCCTAACCCTAACCCTAACCCTAAACCTAACCCTAACCCTAAAAGTCCTAACCCTAAACGGAGCTCTAAACCTCAGCTGTGCATGGCATGTACCTAACCCTAACCCTAACCCTAACCCTAACCCTAACCCTAAACCTAACCCTAATCCTGACCCTAACCCTAACCCTAACCCTAACCCTAACCCTAACCCTAACCCTAACCCTAACGCTAACCCTAAGAGACCTAACCCTAAACGGAATTCAAAACCTCATCTGTGCTTGGCATGTACCTAATCCTAACCCTAACCCTAACCCTAACCCTAACCCTAACCCTAACCCTAACCCTAACCCTAACCCTAAACCTAACCCTAACCCTAAGAGACCTAACCCTAAACGGAGCTCTAAACCTCAGCTGTGCATGGCATGTACCTAACCCTAACCCTAACCCTAACCCTAACCCTAACCCTAACCCTAACCCTAACCCTAACCCTAACCCTAACCCTAACCCTAACCCTAACCCTAACGCTAACCCTAAGAGACCTAACCCTAAACGTAATTCAAAACCTCAGCTGTGCATGGCATGTACCTAACCCTAACCCTAACCCTAACCTTAACCCTAACCCTAAAAGACCTAACCCTAAACGGAACTCTAAACCTCAGCTGTGCATGGCATGTACCTATCCCTAACCCTAACCCTAACCCTAACCCTAACCCTAACCCTAACCCTAACCCTAACCCTAACCCTAACCCTAACCCTAACCTTAACCCTAACCCTAAAAGACCTAACCCTAAACGGAACTCTAAACCTCAGCTGTGCATGGCATGTACCTAACCCTAACCCTAACCCTAACCCTCACCCTAAGAGACCTAACCCTAAACGGAACTCTAAACCTCAGCTGTGCATGGCATGTACCTAACCCTAACCCTAACCCTAACCCTAACCCTAATCCTAAACCTAACCCTAATCCTGACCCTAAGAGGCCTACCCTAAACGGAACTCTAAATCTCAGCTGTGCATGGCATGTACCTAACCCTAACCCTAACCCTAACCCTAACCCTAACCCTAACCCTAACCCTAACCCTAAAAGACCTAACCCTAAACGGAACTCTAAACCTCAGCTGTGCATGGCATGTACATAACCCTAACCCTAACCCTAACCCTAACCCTAACCCTAACCCTAACCCTAACCCTAACCCTAATCCTGACCCTAACCCTAACACTAACCCTAACCCTAACCCTAACCCTAACCCTAACCCTAACCCTAACGCTAACCCTAAGAGACCTAACCCTAAACGGAATTCAAAACCTCAGCTGTGCTTGGCATGTACCTAACCCTAACCCTAACCCTAACCTTAACCCTAACCCTAAAAGACCTAACCCTAAACGGAACTCTAAACCTCAGCTGTGCATGGCATGTACCTATCCCTAACCCTAACCCTAACCCTAAACCTAAACCTAACTCTAACCCTAACCCTAACCCTAACCCTAACCCTAACCCTAACCCTAACCCTAACCCTAACCCTAACCCTAAACCTAACCCTAACCCTATCCCTAAAACTTACCCTAAGAGAGATAACCCTAAACGGAGCTCTAAACCTCAGCTGTGCATGGCATGTACCTAACCCTAACCCTAACCCTAACCCTAACCCTAACCCTAACCCTAACCCTAACCCTAACCCTAACCTTAAAAGACCTAACCCTACACGGAACTCAAAACCTCAGCTGTGCATGGCATGTACCTAACCCTAACCCTAACCCTAACCCTAACCCTAACTCTAACCCTAACCCTAACCCTAACCCTAACCCTAAGAGACCTAACCCTAAACGGAACTCTAAACCTCAGCTGTGCATGGCATATACCTAACACTAACCCTAACCCTAACCCTAACCCTAACCCTAACCCTAACCCTAACCCTAACCCTAACCCTAACCCTAACCCTAACCCTAAGAGACCTAACCCTAAACGGAGCTCTAAACCTCAGCTGTGCATGGCATGTACCTAACCCTAACCCTAACCCTAACCCTAACCCTAACCCTAACCCTAACCCTAACCCTAACCCTAAAAGTCCTAACCCTACACGGAACTCTAAACCTCAGCTGTGCATGGCATATACCTAACACTAACCCTAACCCTAACCCTAACCCTAACCCTAACCCTAACCCTAACCCTAAGAGACCTAACCCTAAACGGAACTCAAAACCTCAGCTGTGCATGGCATGTACCTAACCCTAACCCTAACCCTAACCCTAAACCTAACCCTAACCATAACCCTAACCCTAAAAGACCTAACCCTAAACGGAACTCTAAACCTCAGCTGTGCATGGCATGTACCTAACCCTAACACTAACCCTAACCCTAACCCTAACCCTAACCCTAACCCTAACCCTAACCCTAAGAGACCTAACCCTAAACAGAACTCAAAACCTCAGCTGTGCATGGCATGTACCTAACCCTAACCCTAACCCTAACCCTAACCCTAACCCTAAATGACCTAACCCTAAACGGAACTCTAAACCTCAGCTGTGCATGGCATGTACCTAACCATAACCCTAACCCTAACCCTAAACCTAAGAGACCTAACCCTAAACGGAACTCAAAACCTCATCTGTGCTTGGCATGTACCTAATCCTAACCCTAACCCTAACCCTAACCCTAACCCTAACCCTAACCCTAACCCTAACCCTAAACCTAACCCTAACCCTAAGAGACCTAACCCTAAACGGAGCTCTAAACCTCAGCTGTGCATGGCATGTACCTAACCCTAACCCTAACCCTAACCCTAACCCTAACCCTAAACCTAACCCTAATCCTGACCCTAACCCTAACCCTAACCCTAACCCTAACCCTAACCCTAACCCTAACCCTAACCCTAACGCTAACCCTAAGAGACCTAACCCTAAATGGAATTCAAAACCTCATCTGTGCTTGGCATGTACCTAATCCTAACCCTAACCCTAACCCTAACCCTAACCCTAACCCTAACCCTAACCCTAACCCTAAACCTAACCCTAACCCTAAGAGACCTAACCCTAAACGGAGCTCTAAACCTCAGCTGTGCATGGCATGTACCTAACCCTAACCCTAACCCTAACCCTAACCCTAACCCTAACCCTAACCCTACCCCTAACCCTAATCCTAACCCTAAAAGACCTAACCCTAACGCTAACCCTAAGAGACCTAACCCTAAACGGAATTCAAAACCTCAGCTGTGCATGGCATGTACCTAACCCTAACCCTAACCCTAACCTTAACCCTAACCCTAAAAGACCTAACCGTAAACGGAACTCTAAACCTCAGCTGTGCATGGCATGTACCTATCCCTAACCCTAACCCTAACCCTAACCCTAACCCTAACCCTAACCCTAACCCTAACCCTAACCCTAACCCTAACCCTAACCTTAACCCTAACCCTAAAAGACCTAACCCTAAACGGAACTCTAAACCTCAGCTGTGCATGGCATGTACCTAACCCTAACCCTAACCCTAACCCTCACCCTAAGAGACCTAACCCTAAACGGAACTCTAAACCTCAGCTGTGCATGGCATGTACCTAACCCTAACCCTAACCCTAACCCTAACCCTAACCCTAATCCTAAACCTAACCCTAATCCTGACCCTAAGAGGCCTACCCTAAACGGAACTCTAAACCTCAGCTGTGCATGGCATGTACCTAACCCTAACCCTAACCCTAACCCTAACCCTAACCCTAACCCTAACCCTAAAAGACCTAACCCTAAACGGAACTCTAAACCTCAGCTGTGCATGGCATGTACATAACCCTAACCCTAACCCTAACCCTAACCCTAACCCTAACCCTAACCCTAACCCTAACCCTAATCCTGACCCTAACCCTAACCCTAACCCTAACCCTAAAAGTCCTAACCCTACACGGAACTCTAAACCTCAGCTGTGCATGGCATATACCTAACACTAACCCTAACCCTAACCCTAACCCTAACCCTAACCCTAACCCTAACCCTAAGAGACCTAACCCTAAACGGAACTCAAAACCTCAGCTGTGCATGGCATGTACCTAACCCTAACCCTAACCCTAACCCTAAACCTAACCCTAACCATAACCCTAACCCTAAAAGACCTAACCCTAAACGGAACTCTAAACCTCAGCTGTGCATGGCATGTACCTAACCCTAACACTAACCCTAACCCTAACCCTAACCCTAACCCTAACCCTAACCCTAAGAGACCTAACCCTAAACAGAACTCAAAACCTCAGCTGTGCATGGCATGTACCTAACCCTAACCCTAACCCTAACCCTAACCCTAACCCTAACCCTAAATGACCTAACCCTAAACGGAACTCTAAACCTCAGCTGTGCATGGCATGTACCTAACCATAACCCTAACCCTAACCCTAAACCTAAGAGACCTAACCCTAAACGGAACTCAAAACCTCATCTGTGCTTGGCATGTACCTAATCCTAACCCTAACCCTAACCCTAACCCTAACCCTAACCCTAACCCTAACCCTAACCCTAACCCTAACCCTAACCCTAACCCTAACCCTAAGAGACCTAACCCTAAACGGAGCTCTAAACCTCAGCTGTGCATGGCATGTACCTAACCCTAACCCTAACCCTAACCCTAACCCTAACCCTAAACCTAACCCTAATCCTGACCCTAACCCTAACCCTAACCCTAACCCTAACCCTAACCCTAACCCTAAAATACCTAACCCTACACGGAGCTCTAAACCTCAGCTGTGCATGGCATATACCTAACCCTAACCCTAACCCTAACCCTAACCCTAACCCTAACCCTAACCCTAACCCTAAGAGACCTAACCCTAAACGGAACTCAAAACCTCAGCTGTGCATGGCATGTACCTAACCCTAACCCTAACCCTAACCCTAAACCTAACCCTAACCATAACCCTAACCCTAAAAGACCTAACCCTAAACGGAACTCTAAACCTCAGCTGTGCATGGCATGTACCTAACCCTAACACTAACCCTAACCCTAACCCTAACCCTAACCCTAACCCTAACCCTAACCCTAACCCTAAGAGACCTAACCCTAAACAGAACTCAAAACCTCAGCTGTGCATGGCATGTACCTAACCCTAACCCTAACCCTAACCCTAACCCTAACCCTAACCCTAAATGACCTAACCCTAAACGGAACTCTAAACCTCAGCTGTGCATGGCATGTACCTAACCCTAACCCTAACCCTAACCCTAAACCTAAGAGACCTAACCCTAAACGGAACTCAAAACCTCATCTGTGCTTGGCATGTACCTAATCCTAACCCTAACCCTAACCCTAACCCTAACCCTAACCCTAACCCTAACCCTAACCCTAACCCTAATCCTAACCCTAACCCTAACCCTAACCCTAAGAGACCTAACCCTAAACGGAGCTCTAAACCTCAGCTGTGCATGGCATGTACCTAACACTAACCCTAACCCTAACCCTAACCCTAACCCTAAACCTAACCCTAATCCTGACCCTAACCCTAACCCTAACCCTAACCCTAACCCTAACCCTAACCCTAAAAGTCCTAACCCTACACGGAACTCTAAACCTCAGCTGTGCATGGCATATACCTAACACTAACCCTAACCCTAACCCTAACCCTAACCCTAACCCTAACCTTAACCCTAACCCTAAGAGACCTAACCCTAAACGGAACTCAAAACCTCAGCTGTGCATGGCATGTACCTAACCCTAACCCTAACCCTAACCCTAAACCTAACCCTAACCATAACCCTAACCCTAAAAGACCTAACCCTAAACGGAACTCTAAACCTCAGCTGTGCATGGCATGTACCTAACCCTAACACTAACCCTAACCCTAACCCTAACCCTAACCCTAACCCTAACCCTAACCCTAAGAGACCTAACCCTAAACAGAACTCAAAACCTCAGCTGTGCATGGCATGTACCTAACCCTAACCCTAACCCTAACCCTAACCCTAACCCTAAATGACCTAACCCTAAACGGAACTCTAAACCTCAGCTGTGCATGGCATGTACCTAACCATAACCCTAACCCTAACCCTAAACCTAAGAGACCTAACCCTAAACGGAACTCAAAACCTCATCTGTGCTTGGCATGTACCTAATCCTAACCCTAACCCTAACCCTAACCCTAACCCTAACCCTAACCCTAACCCTAACCCTAACCCTAACCCTAACCCTAACCCTAACCCTAACCCTAACCCTAACCCTAAGAGACCTAACCCTAAACGGAGCTCTAAACCTCAGCTGTGCATGGCATGTACCTAACCCTAACCCTAACCCTAACCCTAACCCTAACCCTAAACCTAACCCTAATCCTGACCCTAACCCTAACCCTAACCCTAACCCTAACCCTAACCCTAACCCTAACCCTAACCCTAACGCTAACCCTAAGAGACCTAACCCTAAACGGAATTCAAAACCTCATCTGTGCTTGGCATGTACCTAATCCTAACCCTAACCCTAACCCTAACCCTAACCCTAACCCTAACCCTAACCCTAACCCTAACCCTAAACCTAACCCTAACCCTAAGAGACCTAACCCTAAACGGAGCTCTAAACCTCAGCTGTGCATGGCATGTACCTAACCCTAACCCTAACCCTAACCCTAACCCTAACCCTAACCCTAACCCTAACCCTAACCCTAACCCTAACCCTAACCCTAACCCTAACCCTAAGAGACCTAACCCTAAACGGAATTCAAAACCTCAGCTGTGCATGGCATGTACCTAACCCTAACCCTAACCCTAACCTTAACCCTAACCCTAAAAGACCTAACCCTAAACGGAACTCTAAACCTCAGCTGTGCATGGCATGTACCTATCCCTAACCCTAACCCTAACCCTAACCCTAACCCTAACCCTAACCCTAACCCTAACCCTAACCCTAACCCTAACCCTAACCCTAACCCTAACCCTAACCCTAACCCTAACCCTAAGAGACCTAACCCTAAACGGAACTCTAAACCTCAGCTGTGCATGGCATGTACATAAACCTAACCCTAACCCTAACCCTAACCCTAACCCTAACCCTAACCCTAACCCTAAGAGACCTAACCCTAAACGGAGCTCTAAACCTCAGCTGTGCATGGCATGTACCTAACCCTAACCCTAACCCTAACCCTAACCCTAACCCTAAACCTAACCCTAACCCTAAAAGTCCTAACCCTAAACGGAGCTCTAAACCTCAGCTGTGCATGGCATGTACCTAACCCTAACCCTAACCCTAACCCTAACCCTAACCCTAAACCTAACCCTAATCCTGACCCTAACCCTAACCCTAACCCTAACCCTAACCCTAACCCTAACCCTAACCCTAACGCTAACCCTAAGAGACCTAACCCTAAACGGAATTCAAAACCTCATCTGTGCTTGGCATGTACCTAATCCTAACCCTAACCCTAACCCTAACCCTAACCCTAACCCTAACCCTAACCCTAACCCTAACCCTAAACCTAACCCTAACCCTAAGAGACCTAACCCTAAACGGAGCTCTAAACCTCAGCTGTGCATGGCATGTACCTAACCCTAACCCTAACCCTAACCCTAACCCTAACCCTAACCCTAACCCTAACCCTAACCCTAACCCTAACGCTAACCCTAAGAGACCTAACCCTAAACGTAATTCAAAACCTCAGCTGTGCATGGCATGTACCTAACCCTAACCCTAACCCTAACCTTAACCCTAACCCTAAAAGACCTAACCCTAAACGGAACTCTAAACCTCAGCTGTGCATGGCATGTACCTATCCCTAACCCTAACCCTAACCCTAACCCTAACCCTAACCCTAACCCTAACCCTAACCCCTAACCCTAACCCTAACCCTAACCTTAACCCTAACCCTAAAAGACCTAACCCTAAGCGGAACTCTAAACCTCAGCTGTGCATGGCATGTACCTAACCCTAACCCTAACCCTAACCCTCACCCTAAGAGACCTAACCCTAAACGGAACTCTAAACCTCAGCTGTGCATGGCATGTACCTAACCCTAACCCTAACCCTAACCCTAACCCTAATCCTAAACCTAACCCTAATCCTGACCCTAAGAGGCCTACCCTAAACGGAACTCTAAATCTCAGCTGTGCATGGCATGTACCTAACCCTAACCCTAACCCTAACCCTAACCCTAACCCTAACCCTAACCCTAACCCTAAAAGACCTAACCCTAAACGGAACTCTAAACCTCAGCTGTGCATGGCATGTACATAACCCTAACCCTAACCCTAACCCTAACCCTAACCCTAACCCTAACCCTAACCCTAATCCTGACCCTAACCCTAACACTAACCCTAACCCTAACCCTAACCCTAACCCTAACCCTAACCCTAACGCTAACCCTAAGAGACCTAACCCTAAACGGAATTCAAAACCTCAGCTGTGCTTGGCATGTACCTAACCCTAACCCTAACCCTAACCTTAACCCTAACCCTAAAAGACCTAACCCTAAACGGAACTCTAAACCTCAGCTGTGCATGGCATGTACCTATCCCTAACCCTAACCCTAACCCTAAACCTAAACCTAACTCTAACCCTAACCCTAACCCTAACCCTAACCCTAACCCTAACCCTAACCCTAACCCTAACCCTAAACCTAACCCTAACCCTATCCCTAAAACTTACCCTAAGAGAGATAACCCTAAACGGAGCTCTAAACCTCAGCTGTGCATGGCATGTACCTAACCCTAACCCTAACCCTAACCCTAACCCTAACCCTAACCCTAACCCTAACCCTAACCCTAACCCTAACCTTAAAAGACCTAACCCTACACGGAACTCAAAACCTCAGCTGTGCATGGCATGTACCTAACCCTAACCCTAACCCTAACCCTAACCCTAACTCTAACCCTAACCCTAACCCTAACCCTAACCCTAAGAGACCTAACCCTAAACGGAACTCTAAACCTCAGCTGTGCATGGCATATACCTAACACTAACCCTAACCCTAACCCTAACCCTAACCCTAACCCTAACCCTAACCCTAACCCTAACCCTAACCCTAACCCTAACCCTAAGAGACCTAACCCTAAACGGAGCTCTAAACCTCAGCTGTGCATGGCATGTACCTAACCCTAACCCTAACCCTAACCCTAACCCTAACCCTAACCCTAACCCTAACCCTAAAAGTCCTAACCCTACACGGAACTCTAAACCTCAGCTGTGCATGGCATATACCTAACACTAACCCTAACCCTAACCCTAACCCTAACCCTAACCCTAACCCTAAGAGACCTAACCCTAAACGGAACTCAAAACCTCAGCTGTGCATGGCATGTACCTAACCCTAACCCTAACCCTAACCCTAAACCTAACCCTAACCATAACCCTAACCCTAAAAGACCTAACCCTAAACGGAACTCTAAACCTCAGCTGTGCATGGCATGTACCTAACCCTAACACTAACCCTAACCCTAACCCTAACCCTAACCCTAACCCTAACCCTAACCCTAACCCTAAGAGACCTAACCCTAAACAGAACTCAAAACCTCAGCTGTGCATGGCATGTACCTAACCCTAACCCTAACCCTAACCCTAACCCTAACCCTAAATGACCTAACCCTAAACGGAACTCTAAACCTCAGCTGTGCATGGCATGTACCTAACCATAACCCTAACCCTAACCCTAAACCTAAGAGACCTAACCCTAAACGGAACTCAAAACCTCATCTGTGCTTGGCATGTACCTAATCCTAACCCTAACCCTAACCCTAACCCTAACCCTAACCCTAACCCTAACCCTAACCCTAAACCTAACCCTAACCCTAAGAGACCTAACCCTAAACGGAGCTCTAAACCTCAGCTGTGCATGGCATGTACCTAACCCTAACCCTAACCCTAACCCTAACCCTAACCCTAAACCTAACCCTAATCCTGACCCTAACCCTAACCCTAACCCTAACCCTAACCCTAACCCTAACCCTAACCCTAACCCTAACGCTAACCCTAAGAGACCTAACCCTAAATGGAATTCAAAACCTCATCTGTGCTTGGCATGTACCTAATCCTAACCCTAACCCTAACCCTAACCCTAACCCTAACCCTAACCCTAACCCTAACCCTAACCCTAAACCTAACCCTAACCCTAAGAGACCTAACCCTAAACGGAGCTCTAAACCTCAGCTGTGCATGGCATGTACCTAACCCTAACCCTAACCCTAACCCTAACCCTAACCCTAACCCTAACCCTACCCCTAACCCTAATCCTAACCCTAAAAGACCTAACCCTAACGCTAACCCTAAGAGACCTAACCCTAAACGGAATTCAAAACCTCAGCTGTGCATGGCATGTACCTAACCCTAACCCTAACCCTAACCTTAACCCTAACCCTAAAAGACCTAACCCTAAACGGAACTCTAAACCTCAGCTGTGCATGGCATGTACCTATCCCTAACCCTAACCCTAACCCTAACCCTAACCCTAACCCTAACCCTAACCCTAACCCTAACCTTAACCCTAACCCTAAAAGACCTAACCCTAAACGGAACTCTAAACCTCAGCTGTGCATGGCATGTACCTAACCCTAACCCTAACCCTAACCCTCACCCTAAGAGACCTAACCCTAAACGGAACTCTAAACCTCAGCTGTGCATGGCATGTACCTAACCCTAACCCTAACCCTAACCCTAACCCTAACCCTAATCCTAAACCTAACCCTAATCCTGACCCTAAGAGGCCTACCCTAAACGGAACTCTAAACCTCAGCTGTGCATGGCATGTACCTAACCCTAACCCTAACCCTAACCCTAACCCTAACCCTAACCCTAACCCTAAAAGACCTAACCCTAAACGGAACTCTAAACCTCAGCTGTGCATGGCATGTACATAACCCTAACCCTAACCCTAACCCTAACCCTAACCCTAACACTAACCCTAACCCTAATCCTGACCCTAACCCTAACCCTAACCCTAACCCTAAAAGTCCTAACCCTACACGGAACTCTAAACCTCAGCTGTGCATGGCATATACCTAACACTAACCCTAACCCTAACCCTAACCCTAACCCTAACCCTAACCCTAACCCTAAAAGTCCTAACCCTACACGGAACTCTAAACCTCAGCTGTGCATGGCATATACCTAACACTAACCCTAACCCCTAACCCTAACCCTAACCCTAACCCTAACCCTAAGAGACCTAACCCTAAACGGAACTCAAAACCTCAGCTGTGCATGGCATGTACCTAACCCTAACCCTAACCCTAACCCTAAACCTAACCCTAACCATAACCCTAACCCTAAAAGACCTAACCCTAAACGGAACTCTAAACCTCAGCTGTGCATGGCATGTACCTAACCCTAACACTAACCCTAACCCTAACCCTAACCCTAACCCTAACCCTAACCCTAAGAGACCTAACCCTAAACAGAACTCAAAACCTCAGCTGTGCATGGCATGTACCTAACCCTAACCCTAACCCTAACCCTAACCCTAACCCTAAATGACCTAACCCTAAACGGAACTCTAAACCTCAGCTGTGCATGGCATGTACCTAACCATAACCCTAACCCTAACCCTAAACCTAAGAGACCTAACCCTAAACGGAACTCAAAACCTCATCTGTGCTTGGCATGTACCTAATCCTAACCCTAACCCTAACCCTAACCCTAACCCTAACCCTAACCCTAACCCTAACCCTAACCCTAACCCTAACCCTAACCCTAAGAGACCTAACCCTAAACGGAGCTCTAAACCTCAGCTGTGCATGGCATGTACCTAACCCTAACCCTAACCCTAACCCTAACCCTAACCCTAAACCTAACCCTAATCCTGACCCTAACCCTAACCCTAACCCTAACCCTAACCCTAACCCTAACCCTAAAAGTCCTAACCCTACACGGAACTCTAAACCTCAGCTGTGCATGGCATATACCTAACCCTAACCCTAACCCTAACCCTAACCCTAACCCTAACCCTAACCCTAACCCTAAGAGACCTAACCCTAAACGGAACTCAAAACCTCAGCTGTGCATGGCATGTACCTAACCCTAACCCTAACCCTAACCCTAAACCTAACCCTAACCATAACCCTAACCCTAAAAGACCTAACCCTAAACGGAACTCTAAACCTCAGCTGTGCATGGCATGTACCTAACCCTAACACTAACCCTAACCCTAACCCTAACCCTAACCCTAACCCTAACCCTAACCCTAAGAGACCTAACCCTAAACAGAACTCAAAACCTCAGCTGTGCATGGCATGTACCTAACCCTAACCCTAACCCTAACCCTAACCCTAACCCTAACCCTAAATGACCTAACCCTAAACGGAACTCTAAACCTCAGCTGTGCATGGCATGTACCTAACCATAACCCTAACCCTAACCCTAAACCTAAGAGACCTAACCCTAAACGGAACTCAAAACCTCATCTGTGCTTGGCATGTACCTAATCCTAACCCTAACCCTAACCCTAACCCTAACCCTAACCCTAACCCTAACCCTAACCCTAACCCTAACCCTAACCCTAACCCTAACCCTAAGAGACCTAACCCTAAACGGAGCTCTAAACCTCAGCTGTGCATGGCATGTACCTAACCCTAACCCTAACCCTAACCCTAACCCTAACCCTAAACCTAACCCTAATCCTGACCCTAACCCTAACCCTAACCCTAACCCTAACCCTAACCCTAACCCTAAAAGTCCTAACCCTACACGGAACTCTAAACCTCAGCTGTGCATGGCATATACCTAACACTAACCCTAACCCTAACCCTAACCCTAACCCTAACCTTAACCCTAACCCTAAGAGACCTAACCCTAAACGGAACTCAAAACCTCAGCTGTGCATGGCATGTACCTAACCCTAACCCTAACCCTAACCCTAAACCTAACCCTAACCATAACCCTAACCCTAAAAGACCTAACCCTAAACGGAACTCTAAACCTCAGCTGTGCATGGCATGTACCTAACCCTAACACTAACCCTAACCCTAACCCTAACCCTAACCCTAACCCTAACCCTAAGAGACCTAACCCTAAACAGAACTCAAAACCTCAGCTGTGCATGGCATGTACCTAATCCTAACCCTAACCCTAACCCTAACCCTAACCCTAACCCTAAATGACCTAACCCTAAACGGAACTCTAAACCTCAGCTGTGCATGGCATGTACCTAACCATAACCCTAACCCTAACCCTAAACCTAAGAGACCTAACCCTAAACGGAACTCAAAACCTCATCTGTGCTTGGCATGTAACTAATCCTAACCCTAACCCTAACCCTAACCCTAACCCTAACCCTAACCCTAACCCTAACCCTAACCCTAACCCTAAGAGACCTAACCCTAAACGGAGCTCTAAACCTCAGCTGTGCATGGCATGTACCTAACCCTAACCCTAACCCTAACCCTAACCCTAACCCTAAACCTAACCCTAATCCTGACCCTAACCCTAACCCTAACCCTAACCCTAACCCTAACCCTAACCCTAACCCTAACCCTAACGCTAACCCTAAGAGACCTAACCCTAAACGGAATTCAAAACCTCATCTGTGCTTGGCATGTACCTAATCCTAACCCTAACCCTAACCCTAACCCTAACCCTAACCCTAACCCTAACCCTAACCCTAACCCTAACCCTAAACCTAACCCTAACCCTAAGAGACCTAACCCTAAACAGAACTCAAAACCTCAGCTGTGCATGGCATGTACCTAACCCTAACCCTAACCCTAACCCTAACCCTAACCCTAACCCTAAATGACCTAACCCTAAACGGAACTCTAAACCTCAGCTGTGCATGGCATGTACCTAACCATAACCCTAACCCTAACCCTAACCCTAAGAGACCTAACCCTAAACGGAACTCAAAACCTCATCTGTGCTTGGCATGTACCTAATCCTAACCCTAACCCTAACCCTAACCCTAACCCTAACCCTAACCCTAACCCTAACCCTAACCCTAACCCTAACCCTAACCCTAACCCTAAGAGACCTAACCCTAAACGGAGCTCTAAACCTCAGCTGTGCATGGCATGTACCTAACCCTAACCCTAACCCTAACCCTAACCCTAACCCTAACCCTAAACCTAACCCTAATCCTGACCCTAACCCTAACCCTAACCCTAACCCTAACCCTAACCCTAACCCTAACCCTAACGCTAACCCTAAGAGACCTAACCCTAAACGGAATTCAAAACCTCATCTGTGCTTGGCATGTACCTAATCCTAACCCTAACCCTAACCCTAACCCTAACCCTAACCCTAACCCTAACCCTAACCCTAACCCTAAACCTAACCCTAACCCTAAGAGACCTAACCCTAAACGGAGCTCTAAACCTCAGCTGTGCATGGCATGTACCTAACCCTAACCCTAACCCTAACCCTAACCCTAACCCTAACCCTAACCCTAACCCTAACCCTAACCCTAACGCTAACCCTAAGAGACCTAACCCTAAACGTAATTCAAAACCTCAGCTGTGCATGGCATGTACCTAACCCTAACCCTAACCCTAACCTTAACCCTAACCCTAAAAGACCTAACCCTAAACGGAACTCTAAACCTCAGCTGTGCATGGCATGTACCTATCCCTAACCCTAACCCTAACCCTAACCCTAACCCTAACCCTAACCCTAACCCTAACCCTAACCCTAACCCTAACCCTAACCCTAACCCTAACCTTAACCCTAACCCTAAAAGACCTAACCCTAAACGGAACTCTAAACCTCAGCTGTGCATGGCATGTACCTAACCCTAACCCTAACCCTAACCCTCACCCTAAGAGACCTAACCCTAAACGGAACTCTAAACCTCAGCTGTGCATGGCATGTACCTAACCCTAACCCTAACCCTAACCCTAACCCTAATCCTAAACCTAACCCTAATCCTGACCCTAAGAGGCCTACCCTAAACGGAACTCTAAATCTCAGCTGTGCATGGCATGTACCTAACCCTAACCCTAACCCTAACCCTAACCCTAACCCTAACCCTAACCCTAAAAGACCTAACCCTAAACGGAACTCTAAACCTCAGCTGTGCATGGCATGTACATAACCCTAACCCTAACCCTAACCCTAACCCTAACCCTAACCCTAACCCTAACCCTAATCCTGACCCTAACCCTAACACTAACCCTAACCCTAACCCTAACCCTAACCCTAACCCTAACCCTAACGCTAACCCTAAGAGACCTAACCCTAAACGGAATTCAAAACCTCAGCTGTGCTTGGCATGTACCTAACCCTAACCCTAACCCTAACCTTAACCCTAACCCTAAAAGACCTAACCCTAAACGGAACTCTAAACCTCAGCTGTGCATGGCATGTACCTATCCCTAACCCTAACCCTAACCCTAAACCTAAACCTAACTCTAACCCTAACCCTAACCCTAACCCTAACCCTAACCCTAACCCTAACCCTAACCCTAACCCTAACCCTAAACCTAACCCTAACCCTATCCCTAAAACTTACCCTAAGAGAGATAACCCTAAACGGAGCTCTAAACCTCAGCTGTGCATGGCATGTACCTAACCCTAACCCTAACCCTAACCCTAACCCTAACCCTAACCCTAACCCTAACCCTAACCCTAACCTTAAAAGACCTAACCCTACACGGAACTCAAAACCTCAGCTGTGCATGGCATGTACCTAACCCTAACCCTAACCCTAACCCTAACCCTAACTCTAACCCTAACCCTAACCCTAACCCTAACCCTAAGAGACCTAACCCTAAACGGAACTCTAAACCTCAGCTGTGCATGGCATATACCTAACACTAACCCTAACCCTAACCCTAACCCTAACCCTAACCCTAACCCTAACCCTAACCCTAACCCTAACCCTAACCCTAACCCTAAGAGACCTAACCCTAAACGGAGCTCTAAACCTCAGCTGTGCATGGCATGTACCTAACCCTAACCCTAACCCTAACCCTAACCCTAACCCTAACCCTAAACCTAACCCTAAAAGTCCTAACCCTACACGGAACTCTAAACCTCAGCTGTGCATGGCATATACCTAACACTAACCCTAACCCTAACCCTAACCCTAACCCTAACCCTAACCCTAAGAGACCTAACCCTAAACGGAACTCAAAACCTCAGCTGTGCATGGCATGTACCTAACCCTAACCCTAACCCTTACCCTAAACCTAACCCTAACCATAACCCTAACCCTAAAAGACCTAACCCTAAACGGAACTCTAAACCTCAGCTGTGCATGGCATGTACCTAACCCTAACACTAACCCTAACCCTAACCCTAACCCTAACCCTAACCCTAACCCTAACCCTAACCCTAAGAGACCTAACCCTAAACAGAACTCAAAACCTCAGCTGTGCATGGCATGTACCTAACCCTAACCCTAACCCTAACCCTAACCCTAACCCTAAATGACCTAACCCTAAACGGAACTCTAAACCTCAGCTGTGCATGGCATGTACCTAACCATAACCCTAACCCTAACCCTAACCCTAAGAGACCTAACCCTAAACGGAACTCAAAACCTCATCTGTGCTTGGCATGTACCTAACCCTAACCCTAACCCTAACCCTAACCCTAACCCTAACCCTAACCCTAAACCTAACCCTAACCCTAAGAGACCTAACCCTAAACGGAGCTCTAAACCTCAGCTGTGCATGGCATGTACCTAACCCTAACCCTAACCCTAACCCTAACCCTAACCCTAACCCTAAACCTAACCCTAATCCTGACCCTAACCCTAACCCTAACCCTAACCCTAACCCTAACCCTAACCCTAACCCTAACCCTAACGCTAACCCTAAGAGACCTAACCCTAAATGGAATTCAAAACCTCATCTGTGCTTGGCATGTACCTAATCCTAACCCTAACCCTAACCCTAACCCTAACCCTAACCCTAACCCTAACCCTAACCCTAAACCTAACCCTAACCCTAAGAGACCTAACCCTAAACGGAGCTCTAAACCTCAGCTGTGCATGGCATGTACCTAACCCTAACCCTAACCCTAACCCTAACCCTAACCCTAACCCTAACCCTAACCCTACCCCTAACCCTAATCCTAACCCTAAAAGACCTAACCCTAACGCTAACCCTAAGAGACCTAACCCTAAACGGAATTCAAAACCTCAGCTGTGCATGGCATGTACCTAACCCTAACCCTAACCCTAACCTTAACCCTAACCCTAAAAGACCTAACCCTAAACGGAACTCTAAACCTCAGCTGTGCATGGCATGTACCTATCCCTAACCCTAACCCTAACCCTAACCCTAACCCTAACCCTAACCCTAACCCTAACCCTAACCCTAACCCTAACCTTAACCCTAACCCTAAAAGACCTAACCCTAAACGGAACTCTAAACCTCAGCTGTGCATGGCATGTACCTAACCCTAACCCTAACCCTAACCCTCACCCTAAGAGACCTAACCCTAAACGGAACTCTAAACCTCAGCTGTGCATGGCATGTACCTAACCCTAACCCTAACCCTAACCCTAACCCTAACCCTAATCCTAAACCTAACCCTAATCCTGACCCTAAGAGGCCTACCCTAAACGGAACTCTAAACCTCAGCTGTGCATGGCATGTACCTAACCCTAACCCTAACCCTAACCCTAACCCTAACCCTAACCCTAACCCTAAAAGACCTAACCCTAAACGGAACTCTAAACCTCAGCTGTGCATGGCATGTACATAACCCTAACCCTAACCCTAACCCTAACCCTAACCCTAACCCTAACCCTAACCCTAACCCTAATCCTGACCCTAACCCTAACCCTAACCCTAACCCTAACCCTAAAAGTCCTAACCCTACACGGAACTCTAAACCTCAGCTGTGCATGGCATATACCTAACACTAACCCTAACCCTAACCCTAACCCTAACCCTAACCCTAACCCTAACCCTAAGAGACCTAACCCTACACGGAACTCTAAACCTCAGCTGTGCATGGCATATACCTAACCCTAACCCTAACCCTAACCCTAAACCTAACCCTAACCATAACCCTAACCCTAAAAGACCTAACCCTAAACGGAACTCTAAACCTCAGCTGTGCATGGCATGTACCTAACCCTAACACTAACCCTAACCCTAACCCTAACCCTAACCCTAACCCTAACCCTAAGAGACCTAACCCTAAACAGAACTCAAAACCTCAGCTGTGCATG
>NW_026599641.1:395000-397500 GCF_023634155.1 Falco peregrinus
CCTAACCCTAAACGGAACTCAAAACCTCATCTGTGCTTGGCATGTACCTAATCCTAACCCTAACCCTAACCCTAACCCTAACCCTAACCCTAACCCTAACCCTAACCCTAACCCTAACCCTAACCCTAACCCTAACCCTAACCCTAACCCTAACCCTAACCCTAAGAGACCTAACCCTAAACGGAGCTCTAAACCTCAGCTGTGCATGGCATGTACCTAACCCTAACCCTAACCCTAACCCTAACCCTAACCCTAAACCTAACCCTAATCCTGACCCTAACCCTAACCCTAACCCTAACCCTAACCCTAACCCTAACCCTAACCCTAACGCTAACCCTAAGAGACCTAACCCTAAACGGAATTCAAAACCTCATCTGTGCTTGGCATGTACCTAATCCTAACCCTAACCCTAACCCTAACCCTAACCCTAACCCTAACCCTAACCCTAACCCTAACCCTAAACCTAACCCTAACCCTAAGAGACCTAACCCTAAACGGAGCTCTAAACCTCAGCTGTGCATGGCATGTACCTAACCCTAACCCTAACCCTAACCCTAACCCTAACCCTAACCCTAACCCTAACCCTAACCCTAACCCTAACCCTAACCCTAACGCTAACCCTAAGAGACCTAACCCTAAACGGAATTCAAAACCTCAGCTGTGCATGGCATGTACCTAACCCTAACCCTAACCCTAACCTTAACCCTAACCCTAAAAGACCTAACCCTAAACGGAACTCTAAACCTCAGCTGTGCATGGCATGTACCTATCCCTAACCCTAACCCTAACCCTAACCCTAACCCTAACCCTAACCCTAACCCTAACCCTAACCCTAACCCTAACCCTAACCCTAACCTTAACCCTAACCCTAAAAGACCTAACCCTAAACGGAACTCTAAACCTCAGCTGTGCATGGCATGTACCTAACCCTAACCCTAACCCTAACCCTCACCCTAAGAGACCTAACCCTAAACGGAACTCTAAACCTCAGCTGTGCATGGCATGTACCTAACCCTAACCCTAACCCTAACCCTAACCCTAATCCTAAACCTAACCCTAATCCTGACCCTAAGAGGCCTACCCTAAACGGAACTCTAAATCTCAGCTGTGCATGGCATGTACCTAACCCTAACCCTAACCCTAACCCTAACCCTAACCCTAACCCTAACCCTAAAAGACCTAACCCTAAACGGAACTCTAAACCTCAGCTGTGCATGGCATGTACATAACCCTAACCCTAACCCTAACCCTAACCCTAACCCTAACCCTAACCCTAACCCTAATCCTGACCCTAACCCTAACACTAACCCTAACCCTAACCCTAACCCTAACCCTAACCCTAACCCTAACGCTAACCCTAAGAGACCTAACCCTAAACGGAATTCAAAACCTCAGCTGTGCTTGGCATGTACCTAACCCTAACCCTAACCCTAACCTTAACCCTAACCCTAAAAGACCTAACCCTAAACGGAACTCTAAACCTCAGCTGTGCATGGCATGTACCTATCCCTAACCCTAACCCTAACCCTAAACCTAAACCTAACTCTAACCCTAACCCTAACCCTAACCCTAACCCTAACCCTAACCCTAACCCTAACCCTAACCCTAACCCTAAACCTAACCCTAACCCTATCCCTAAAACTTACCCTAAGAGAGATAACCCTAAACGGAGCTCTAAACCTCAGCTGTGCATGGCATGTACCTAACCCTAACCCTAACCCTAACCCTAACCCTAACCCTAACCCTAACCCTAACCCTAACCCTAACCTTAAAAGACCTAACCCTACACGGAACTCAAAACCTCAGCTGTGCATGGCATGTACCTAACCCTAACCCTAACCCTAACCCTAACCCTAACTCTAACCCTAACCCTAACCCTAACCCTAACCCTAAGAGACCTAACCCTAAACGGAACTCTAAACCTCAGCTGTGCATGGCATATACCTAACCCTAACCCTAACCCTAACCCTAACCCTAACCCTAACCCTAACCCTAACCCTAACCCTAACCCTAACCCTAAGAGACCTAACCCTAAACGGAGCTCTAAACCTCAGCTGTGCATGGCATGTACCTAACCCTAACCCTAACCCTAACCCTAACCCTAACCCTAACCCTAACCCTAACCCTAAAAGTCCTAACCCTACACGGAACTCTAAACCTCAGCTGTGCATGGCATATACCTAACACTAACCCTAACCCTAACCCTAACCCTAACCCTAACCCTAACCCTAAGAGACCTAACCCTAAACGGAACTCAAAACCTCAGCTGTGCATGGCATGTACCTAACCCTAACCCTAACCCTAACCCTAACCCTAAACCTAACCCTAACCATAACCCTAACCCTAAAAGACCTAACCCTAAACGGAACTCTAAACCTCAGCTGTGCATGGCATGTACCTAACCCTAACACTAACCCTAACCCTAACCCTAACCCTAACCCTAACCCTAACCCTAACCCTAACCCTAAGAGACCTAACCCTAAACAGAACTCTAAACCTC
>NW_026599642.1:40000-42500 GCF_023634155.1 Falco peregrinus
CTAACCCTAACCCTAACCCTAACCCTAACCCTAACCCTAACCTTAACCCTAACCCTAAGAGACCTAACCCTAACCCTAACCCTAAGAGGCCTAACCCTAAACGCAACTCTAAACCTCAGCTGTGCATGGCATGTACATAACCCTAACCCGAACCCTAACCCTAACCCTAACCCTAACCCTAACCCTAACCCTAACCCTAACCCTAACCGTAACCCTAACCATAATCCTGACCCTAAGAGGCCTAACCCTAAACGGAACTCTAAACCTCAGCTGTGCATGGCATGTACATAACCCTAACCCTACCCCTAACACTAACCCTAACCCTAACCCTAACCCTAACCCTAACCCTAACCCTAACCCTAACCCTAACCCTAACCCTAAACCTAACCCTAATCCTGACCCTAAGAGGCCTAACCCTAAACGCAACTCTATAACCTCAGCTGTGCATGGCATGTACGTAACCCTAAGGCTAACCCTGACCCTAAGAGGCCTAACCCTAGACGGAACTCTAAACCTCAGCTGTGCATGGCATGCACTTAACCCTAACCCTAACCCTAACCCTAACCCTAACCCTAACCCTAACCCTAACCCTAACCCTAACCCTAACCCTAACCCTAACCCTAACCCTAACCCTAAGAGACCTAACCCTAAACGGAACTCTAAACCTCAGCTGTGCATGGCATGTACCTAACCCTAACCCTAACCCTAACCCTAACCCTAACCCTAACCCTAAACCTAACCCTAACCCTAACCCTAAGAGACCTAACCCTAAACGGAACTCAAAACCTCAGCTGTGCAAGGCATGTAACTAACCCTAACCCTAACCCGAACCCTAACCCTAACCCTAAACCTAAGAGACCTAACCCTACACAGAACGCAAAACCTCAGCTGTGCATGGCATGTACCTAACCCTAACCCTAACCCTAACCCTACCCCTAAGCTTAACCCTAAGCCTAAGAGACGTAACCCTAAACGGAACTCTAAACCTCAGCTGTGCATGGCATGTACCTAACCCTAAATCTAACCCTAACCCTAACCCTAACCCTAACCCTAACCCTAAGAGACCTAACCCTAAACGGAACTCTAAACCTCAGCTGTGCATGGCATGTACCTAACCCTAACACTAACCCTAACCCTAACCCTAACCCTAAACCTAACCCTAACCCTAACCCTAAGGGACCTAACCCTAAACGGAACTCTAAACCTCAGCTGTGCATGGCATGTACCTAACCCTACCCCTAACCCTAACCCTAACCCTAACCCTAAACCTAACCCTAATCCTGACCCTAAGAGGCCAAACCCTAGACGGAACTCAACCTCAACTGTGCATGGCATGTACGTAACCCTAACCCTAACCCTAACCCTAACCCTACCCCTAACCCTAACCCTAACCCTAAGAGACCTAACCCTAAACGGAACTGAAAACCTCAGCTGTGCAAGGCATGTAATTAACCTAACCCTAAACCTAACCCTATCCCTAACCCTAACCCTAACCCTAAACCTAACCCTAACCCATACCCTAACCCTAAAAGACCTAACCCTAAACGGAACTCTAAACCTTCAGCTGTGCATGGCATGTACCTAACCCTAACCCTAACCCTAACCCTAACCCTAATCCTAACCCTAACCCTAACCCTAACCCTAACCCGAATCCTTACCCTAACCCTTCCCCTAACCCTAACCCTAACCCTAACCCTAATTCTAACCCTTACCCTAACCCTAACCCTAACCCTAACCCTAACCCTAACCCTAACCCTAACCCTAACCCTAACCCTAACCCTAACCCTAACCCTACTCCTGACCCTAAGGGGCCTAACCCTTGACGGAACTCTAAACCTCAGCTGTGCATGGCATGTACATAACCCTAACCCTAACCCTAACCCTAACCCTAACCCTAACCCTAACCCTAACCCTAACCCTAACCTAACCCTAAACGGAACTCAAAACCTCAGCTGTGCAAGGCATGTACCTAAACCTAACCCTAACCCTAACCCTAACCCTAACCCTAAACCTAACCCTAACCCTAACCCTAACCCTAAGAGACCTAACCCTACACGGAACTCTAAACCTCAGCTGTGCATGGCATGTACCTAACCCTAACCCTAACCCTAACCCTAACCCTAACCCTAACCCTAACCCTAAGAGACCTAACCCTAACCCTAACCCTAAGAGGCCTAACCCTAAACGCAACTCTAAACCTCAGCTGTGCATGGCATGTACATAACCCTAACCCTAACCCGAACCCTAACCCTAACCCTAACCCTAACCCTAACCCTAACCCTAACCCTAACCGTAACCCTAACCCTAATCCTGACCCTAAGAGGCCTAACCCTAAAGGGAACTCTAAACCTCAGCTGTGCATGGCATGTACGTAACCCTAACCCTAACCCTAACCCTAACCCTAACCCTGACCCTAAGAGGCCTAACCCTAAACGCAACTCTAAACCTCTAGCTGTGCATGGCATGCAGTTAACCCTAACCCTAACCCTAACCCTAACCC
>NW_026599642.1:367500-370000 GCF_023634155.1 Falco peregrinus
AAACGGAACTCTAAACCTCAGCTGTGCATGGCATGTACCTAACCCTAACCCTAACCCTAACCCTAACCCTAACCCTTACCCTAACCCTAACCCTAACCCTAACCCTTACCCTAACCCTAACCCTAACCCTAACCCTATCCCTAACCCTAACCCTAACCCTAAGAGGCCTAACACTAAACGCAACTCTAAACCTCAGGTGTGCATGGCATGTACATAACCCTAACCCTAACCCTAACCCTAATCCTAACCCTAAGAGACCTAACCCTAAACGGAACAGAAAACCTCAGCTGTGCAAGGCATGTACCTAAACCTAACCCTAAACCTAACCCTATCCCTAACCCTAACCCTAACACTAACCCTAACCCTAACCCTAACCCTAACCCTAAGAGACCTAACCCTAAACGGAACTCTAAACCTCAGCTGTGCATGGCATGTACCTAACCCTAACCCTAACCCTAAGAGACCTAACCCTAAACGGAACTCTAAACCTCAGCTGTGCATGGCATGTACCTAACCCTAACCCTAACCCTAACCCTAACCCTAACCCTAACCCTTACCCTTACCCTTACCCTAACCCTAACCCTAACCCTAACCCTAACCCTAACCCTAACCCTTACCCTAACCCTAACCCTAACCCTAACCCTAACCCTAACCCTAACCCTAACCCTAACCCTAAGAGACCTAACCCTAAACGGAACTCAAAACCTCAGCTGTGCATGGCATGTACCTAACCCTAACCCTACCCTAACCCTAACCCTAAGCTTAACCCTAACCCTAAGAGACGTAACCCTAAACGGAACTCTAAACCTCAGCTGTGCATGGCATGTACCTAACCCTAACCCTAACCCTAACCCTAACCCTAACCCTTACCCTAACCCTAACCCTAACCCTAACCCTTACCCTAACCCTAACCCTAACCCTAACCCTATCCCTAACCCTAACCCTAACCCTAAGAGGCCTAACACTAAACGCAACTCTAAACCTCAGCTGTGCATGGCATGTACATAACCCTAACCCTAACCCTAACCCTAACCCTAACCCTAAGAGACCTAACCCTAAACGGAACAGAAAACCTCAGCTGTGCAAGGCATGTACCTAAACCTAACCCTAAACCTAACCCTATCCCTAACCCTACCCCTAACACTAACCCTAACCCTAACCCTAACCCTAACCCTAAGAGACCTAACCCTAAACGGAACTCTAAACCTCAGCTGTGCATGGCATGTACCTAACCGTAACCCTAACCCTAACCCTAACCCTAACCCTAACCCTAACCCTAACCCTAACCCTAACCCTAACCCTAACCCTAACCCTAACCCTAAACGGAACTCTAAACCTCAGCTGTGCATGGCATGTACCTAACCCTAACCCTACCCTAACCCTAACCCTAACCCTAAGCTTAACCCTAACCCTAAGAGACGTAACCCTAAACGGAACTCTAAACCTCAGCTGTGCATGGCATGTACCTAACCCTAACCCTAACCCTAACCCTAACCCTAACCCTTACCCTAACCCTAACCCTAACCCTAACCCTAACCCTAACCCTAAGAGGCCTAACTCTAAACGCAACTCTAAACCTCAGCTGTGCATGGCATCTACCTAACCCTAACCCTAACCCTAACCCTAACCCTAACCCTAACCCTAACCCTAACCCTAACCCTATCCATAACCCTGACCCTATCCATAACCCTAAGGCTAAGCCTAAGCCTAAGCCTAAGCCTAACCCTAACCCTAACCCTGACCCTAAGAGACCTAACCCTAAATGGAACTCTAAACCTCAGCTGTGCATGGCATGTACATAACCCTAACCCTAACCCTAACCCTAACCCTAACCCTAACCCTAACCCTTACCCTAACCCTAACCCTAACCCTAACCCTAACCCTAACCCTAAGAGGCCTAACTCTAAACGCAACTCTAAACCTCAGCTGTGCATGGCATCTACCTAACCCTAACCCTAACCCTAACCCTAACCCTAACCCTAACCCTAACCCTAACCCTAACCCTATCCATAACCCTGACCCTATCCATAACCCTAAGGCTAAGCCTAAGCCTAAGCCTAAGCCTAACCCTAACCCTAACCCTGACCCTAAGAGACCTAACCCTAAATGGAACTCTAAACCTCAGCTGTGCATGGCATGTACATAACCCTAACCCTAACCCTAACCCTAACCCTAACCCTAACCCTAAACCTAATCCTAAACCTAACCCTAATCCTGACCCTAAGAGGCCTATCCCTAAACGGAACTCTAAACCACAGCTGTGCATGGCATGTACATAACCCTAACCCTAACCCTAACCCTAACCCTAACCCTAACCCTTACCCTAACCCTAACCCTAACCCTAACCCTACGCCTAACCCTAACCCTAACCCTAAGAGACCTAACCCTAACCCTAACCCTAAGAGGCCTAACCCTAAACGCAACTCTAAACCTCAGCTGTGCATGGCATGTACATAACCCTAACCCTAACCCTAACCCTAACCCTAAGAGGCCTAAACCT
>NW_026599642.1:387500-390000 GCF_023634155.1 Falco peregrinus
GACCCTAAGAGACCTAACCCTAAACGGAACTCTAAACATCAGCTGTGCATGGCATGTACATAACCCTAACCCTAACCCTAACCCTAACCCTAACCCTAACCCTAAGAGACCTAACCCTAAACGGAACTGAAAACCTCAGCTGTGCAAGGCATGTACCTAAACCTAACCCTAAACCTAACCCTATCCCTAACCCTAACCCTAACACTAACCCTAACCCTAACCCTAACCCTAACCCTAAGAGACCTAACCCTAAACGGAACTCTAAACCTCAGCTGTGCATGGCATGTACCTAACCCTAACCCTAACCCTAACCCTAACCCTAACCCTAACCCTAACCCTTACCCTTACCCTTACCCTAACCCTAACCCTAACCCTAACCCTAACCCTAACCCTAACCCTAACCCTTACCCTAACCCTAACCCTAACCCTAACCCTAACCCTAACCCTAACCCTAGCCCTAAACCCTAACCATAACCCTAAAACTAACCCTAACCCAAACTCTAACCCTTACCCTAATCCTGACCCTAAGGGGCCTAACCCTTGACGGAACTCTAAACCTCAGCTGTGCATGGCATGTACATAACCCTAACCCTAACCCTAACCCTAACCCTAAGAGACCTAACCCTAAACGGAACTGAAAACCTCAGCTGTGCAAGGCATGTACCTAAACCTAACCCTAAACCTAACCCTATCTCTAACCCTAACCCTAACCCTAACCCTAACCCTAACCCTAACCCTAACCCTAACCCTAAGAGACCTAACCCTAAACGGAACTCAAAACCTCAGCTGTGCATGGCATGTACCTAACCCTAACCCTACCCTAACCCTAACCCTAACCCTAAGCTTAACCCTAACCCTAAGAGACGTAACCCTAAACGGAACTCTAAACCTCAGCTGTGCATGGCATGTACCTAACCCTAACCCTAACCCTAACCCTAACCCTAACCCTTACCCTAACCCTAACCCTAACCCTAACCCTTACCCTAACCCTAACCCTAACCCTAACCCTATCCCTAACCCTAACCCTAACCCTAAGAGGCCTAACACTAAACGCAACTCTAAACCTCAGCTGTGCATGGCATGTACATAACCCTAACCCTAACCCTAACCCTAACCCTAACCCTAAGAGACCTAACCCTAAACGGAACAGAAAACCTCAGCTGTGCAAGGCATGTACCTAAACCTAACCCTAAACCTAACCCTATCCCTAACCCTACCCCTAACACTAACCCTAACCCTAACCCTAACCCTAACCCTAAGAGACCTAACCCTAAACGGAACTCTAAACCTCAGCTGTGCATGGCATGTACCTAACCGTAACCCTAACCCTAACCCTAACCCTAACCCTAACCCTAACCCTAACCCTAACCCTAACCCTAACCCTAACCCTAACCCTAACCCTAACCCTAACCCTAAACGGAACTCTAAACCTCAGCTGTGCATGGCATGTACCTAACCCTAACCCTACCCTAACCCTAACCCTAACCCTAAGCTTAACCCTAACCCTAAGAGACGTAACCCTAAACGGAACTCTAAACCTCAGCTGTGCATGGCATGTACCTAACCCTAACCCTAACCCTAACCCTAACCCTAACCCTTACCCTAACCCTAACCCTAACCCTAACCCTAACCCTAACCCTAAGAGGCCTAACTCTAAACGCAACTCTAAACCTCAGCTGTGCATGGCATCTACCTAACCCTAACCCTAACCCTAACCCTAACCCTAACCCTAACCCTAACCCTAACCCTAACCCTATCCATAACCCTGACCCTATCCATAACCCTAAGGCTAAGCCTAAGCCTAAGCCTAAGCCTAACCCTAACCCTAACCCTGACCCTATCCATAACCCTAAGCCTAAGCGTAAGCCTAAGCCTAACCCTAACCCTAACCCTAACCCTAAAAGGCCTAACCCTAAACGGAACTCTAGACCTCAGCTGTGCATGTCATGTACATAAGCCTAACCCTAACCCTAACACAAACCCTGACCCTAAGAGACCTAACCCTAAACGGAACTCTAAACATCAGCTGTGCATGGCATGTACATAACCCTAACCCTAACCCTAACCCTAACCCTAACCCTAACCCTAAGAGACCTAACCCTAAACGGAACTGAAAACCTCAGCTGTGCAAGGCATGTACCTAAACCTAACCCTAAACCTAACCCTATCCCTAAACCTAACCCTAACACTAACCCTAACCCTAACCCTAACCCTAACCCTAAGAGACCTAACCCTAAACGGAACTCTAAACCTCAGCTGTGCATGGCATGTACATAACCCTAACCCTAACCCTAACCCTAACCCTAAGCTTAACCCTAACCCTAACCCTTACCCTTACCCTTACCCTAACCCTAACCCTAACCCTAACCCTAACCCTAACCCTAACCGTTACCCTAACACTAACCCTAACCCTAACCCTAACCCTAACCCTAACCCTAACCCTAAACCCTAACCCTAACCCTAAAACTAACCCTAACCCTAACCCTAACCCTAACCCTAA
>NW_026599642.1:395000-397500 GCF_023634155.1 Falco peregrinus
GGAACTCTAAACCTCAGCTGTGCATGGCAGGTACATAAGCCTAACCCTAACCCTAACCCTAACACAAACCCTGACCCTAAGAGACCTAACCCTAAACGGAACTCTAAACCTCAGCTGTGCATGGCATGTACCTAACCGTAACCCTAACCTTAACCGTAACCCTAACCCTAACCCTGACCCTAAGAGGCCTAACCCTAGACGGAACTCTAATCCTCAGCTCTGCAAGCATGTACCTAGCCCTAACCCTAACCCTAACCCTAAACCTAACCCTAATCCTAAACCTAACCCTGACCCTAAGAGACCTAACCCTATAACGGAACTCTAAACCTCAGCTGTGCATGGCATGTACATAAGCCTAACCCTAACCCTAACACAAACCCTGACCCTAAGAGACCTAACACTAAACGGAACTCTAAACATCAGCTGTGCATGGCATGTACCTAACCGTAACCCTAACCTTAACCGTAACCCTAACCCGGATCCTAGCGCTAACTCTAAGCCTAACCTAGACCCTAACCCTAACCCTAACCCTAACCCTAAAAGGCCTAATCCTAAACGGAACTCTAAAACTCAGCTGTGCATGGCATGTACCTAACCGTAACCCTAACCTTAACCATAACCCTAACCCTAACCCTGACCCCAAGAGGCCTAACCCTAGACGGAACTCTAATCTTCGGCTGTGCAAGCATGTACCTAGCCCTAACCCTAACCCTAACCCTAACCCTAACCCTAACCCTAACCCTAACCATAACCCTAACCCTAACCCTAACCCTAACCCTAAACCTAACCCTAACCCTAAGAGACCTAACCCTAAACGGAACTATAAACCTCAGCTGTGCATGGCATGTACCTAAACGTAACCCTAAACCTAACCCTAACGCTAACCCTAACCCTAACCCTAAAAGGCCTAAACCTAAACGGAACTATAAACCTCAGCTGTGCATGTCATGTACTTAAGCCTAACCCTAACCCTGACCCTAACCCTAACCCTAATCCTGACCCTAAGAGTCCTAACCCAAAACGGAACTCTAAACCTCAGCTGTGCATTGCATGTACCTAACCCTAACCCTAACCCTAACCCTAAGCCTAACCCTAACCCTAACCCTAATCTTACCCTAACCCTAACCCTATGAGACCTAACCCTAAACGGAACACTAAACCTCAGCTGTGCATGGCATGTACCTAACCCTAACCCTAACCCTAACCCTAACCCTAACCCTAACCCTAACCCTAACCCTGACCGTAAGAGGCCTAACCATATACGGAACTCTAATCCTCAGCTGTGCAAGCATCTACCTAACCCTAACCCTAACCCTAACCCTAGCCCTGACCCTAACCCTGACCCTATCCATAACCCCAAGCCTAAGCCTAAGCCTAAGCTTAACCCTAACCCTATACCCTACCCTAACCCTAATCCTGACCCTAAGAGGCCTAACCCTAGACGGAACTCTAAACCTCAGCTGTGCATGGCATGTACCTAAACATAACCCTAACCATGACCCTGACCCAGACCCTGACCCTAACCCTATCCCTAACCCTAACCCTAACCCTATGAGACCTAACCATAAACGGAACTCTAAACCTCAGCTGTGCGTGACATGTACCTAACCCTAACCCTAACCCTAACCCTAAAAGGCCTAACCCTAAACGGAACTCTAAACCTCAGCTGTGCATGTCATGTACATAAGCCTAACCCTAACCCTAACCCTAACACAAACCCTGACCCTAAGAGACCTAACCCTAAACGGAACTCTAAACATCAGCTGTGCATGGCATGTACCTAACCGTAACCCTAACCTTAACCGTAACCCTAACCCTAACCCTAACGCTAACTATAAGCCTAACTTAGACCCTAACCCTAACCCTAAAAGGCCTTATCCTAAACGAAACTCTGAACCTCAGCTGTGCATGGCATGTACCTAACCCTAACCCTAACCCTAACCCTAACCCTAATCCTAAACCTAACCCTAAACCTAACCCTGACCCTAAGAGACCTAACCTTAAACGGAACTCTAAACCTCAGCTGTGCATGGCATGTACCTAAACGTAACCCTAACCCTAAACCTAAGTCTAACCCTAACGCTAACCTTAAACCTAACCCTAACCCTAACCCTAAAAGGCCTAACCCTAAAAGGAACTATAAACCTCAGCTGTGCATGGCATGTACATAACCCTAACCCTAACCCTAACCCTAGCCCGAACCCAAAGAGATCTAATCCTTAAACAAAGCTCTAAACCTCAGCTATGCATGGCATGTACCTAACCCTAACCCTAACCCTAACCCTAAGACTGACCCTGACCCTAACCCTGACTCTGACCCTAACCCTAACCCTAACCCTAAGACTGACCCTGACCCTAACCCTGACTCTAACCCTAACCCTAACCCTAACCGTAACCCTAACCCTAACCCTAGCCCTAACCCTAATCCTAAAGCTAACCCTAACCCTAACCCTAACCCTAGCCCTAACCCTAATCCTAAAGCTAACCCTAACCCTAACCC
>NW_026599642.1:407500-410000 GCF_023634155.1 Falco peregrinus
CGACGCGCGCCCGCCTCTCGCCGGGCCCGACCGCCCCTCCGCCCGCGCGGAAAGGGGGGGGCGCGCAACGGCGATGCGGCGCGACGACGGAAGGAAGCCTCTCGCCTCGCCTGACCGTACGAGCAACACAACGCAGGAGAGGAGGGAAAGGGGAGGGCAACGGAGAAAACTCCGAAAGGCGAGGGCTGGGGCGGGGAGCGCGCGCTCCCACCACACGCACCCCGCGCGCTTCGGAGGCGGACCAGGCGCGCGGGCTCGGCCCGGCCAACGCACGGAGGAGCAGCGGCGCGCCCCGACCGCGCCCCGACCTGCATACGCCCCCGCCTCGCACCCGGGGACTCGGCGGGCTGCTGCTGCCGCCGACGGCCCGCACACGCGCGGCAACGCGCCTCTCGGGCACCGCACTACGGCAGCCCGCTTTTTCCCTGCGGCTCAACCCCGCCGGCAGCTCGGCAGGCCCCACACCGCACACCTCCGGAGGCGACAAAACCGCCCGAGCCCGAGACGGCGACGCACCGGCTCGGGGCCCGCCGGACGGCGCTCGCAGCCGCGAAGCCGCGACCGCCCTCCCGGAACCGCCGACACCACCGGCTTCTCGCCCCGACCCCGTCCCAAGCAGGCGCGCGCCACGCCGGAAGGCGACGAGCCCCGGACGGGGGTGGGGGTGTCGGGGGGCGCCGTCCTCTCTCCCCCGTCTCCACGCGGAGAACGAGGCCCGGACGCCTCCTTACCCCCAAAACCCCCGCCGACGGGAGGCACGCCACCTCCGCCGGGCGCGGCCGAGGAGGGGCGGCGTGGAAGCGGCGGGCAGGGTCCAGGCCGGGACGGTCGAGGCCGGCGGCGGGCACCTTCCGGCCGACCGATTGGACACGGGGGGCCGAGCGGTGACGGCACCGCCGCTGGGCGGGGGGGCTTGCCGACCTTGGGCGACGGCAGAAGCCCGAGCGCTCGCCGGGGCGGAGAGAGGGCTCGCCGAGGAGCGCAGCGCGGCCACGGAGGCACGGCGACACGGCGGCCGCCGACGCAGCGCAGACGCGCCGCCCCCCCCCGAGCGGAGGAGACGGCGCTCCCACGCCGGGGACGCCCCTTAGACGCGAGACGGGCACACAGCAAGGACGGCTTGCGGCCTAACACACGCCGCGGCCTCTCCGCGCGAGACCGGACCGCGGAGGGGGGGCGGCAGCGGGACACCTCCCCGGCACGGCTGCCCGCTGGGGGAAGGCGGGGAACGAGCACGGTATGGGTCGGTCGAGGCAGCGCCCGGCGGGTGGGGAGGGGAGGAAGGGGGTTGGGGGAGAAGCCTTTCCGGGAGCGGACTCCCACGGCACGGCCTTCCACCATACACCACCGCCACCGCACCACCGCCACGCCACCAGCGGAGGCGCCACCGCCGGCTCAAAACTACACCGCTTCCCCCGGGGTCGCATCGAGCCGCCCGCGTCTTTAAAACCGCCGCCCGCCGCGCAGCCTTCGACCCCCGGGGCTCGCCGAGGGGAGGGCATGCGCAGAAACGCGGACGCTAGGTACCTGGCCCTGGGGTGAGGGAAACGACCTGCAGGGCCCCGCGGCGGTGCCTCCCCCGCTGCCACCATCGGGGGAGCGTCCGCCCGCGGGGGCGCGCCCGACGTCCGCCGCCAACACCTCGTCCTTCCTTACCCGGGGGGCCGGGGTTTCCCTCAGTGACCCGGCGCTGCGCCCGAGAGGAGACACGTGGCTGGGGGCCGCCCGCTCGCGCGGGGACGCGGCCCCGGCGAGGGGGGGAGACACGCCTCGCGCCTCGCCCACCGACGGCGCGGCTCACCCCCTCCACCCGCTCGCGGCTCCCCCCCCCCCTCCCTCCCGTAGGCACCGAGGTGCGGGGGAGAGAAGGAAGAGGTGGGGGGTGGGGCGGGTATGGGGGAAAGCCGCCACCGCTGCGCTCCGCGCACCGTTATATCCCGGAACGCCCGGAGGACGGCTCTTCTCTTTCGCGGCCGGCCCCGTTGCCCAGAGGGTCGGGGAAGACGCCTCCCCCGATCCCGAAGGAAAAGGCCGCCACTCGCTCGCCTGGCCACGCGCGGCTCACCACCTGCCGGCCACGCCTGTCGTCCTTTCACCGCTCGCCGCTTCCTCCCGCCCACCCGCGCGCGGGCTCAGCGGCCGGGGGAAGGCTCGGGCGCGCACCCTCTGCCACGACAGCACACCTCCCCAACCCTCCGTCGCGCGCGCGCGCCAGGCCCCACGACCCGACGGACCGCGCGTCCTCTGCAGCCCGGGGGCAGCCTGCGGACGCATCCTCCCCACCCAGCTCCCCCGGACCGCACACCGGCGGCAGAGAAACTGCCGCGGAGACGGCCGGGCGGAGCGCGGGGCTGGCGGAGCACGCCTCGGCTCCCGCGGAGAGGGAACGGCGGCCGCCGGCGGGAGGCGGCGGACGGCGAGGAGCGGAGGGGGCAAGGCGGCGACGCGGCGGGCGGGCCCGGCCGACCGGCCAGCCGGAGCGACGCGCGCAGGCGCTGCA
>NW_026599642.1:415000-417500 GCF_023634155.1 Falco peregrinus
CCTCGATGGTGATCGCCCCGTGGAATGGGACTTGGGCGGCAGGCGTGCCCTCCTCCTCTCCTCTCCTCTCCTCTCCTCCTCTCCTCTCCTCTCCTCTCCTCTCCTCTCCTCTCCTCTCCTCTCCTCTCCTCTCCTCTCCTCTCCTCTCTCCTCTCCCTCTCCTCTCCTCTCCTCTCCTCTCTCCCTCTCCCTCCTCTCTCCTCTCCTCTCCCCGGCTCCGGCTCGGCTCGGCTAGGCTCGCCTAAGAACGGCTCGGCTCGGCTGGGCTGGGCTGGGCTGAGATCGGCTCGGCTCGGCTCGGCACGGCTCGTTTCGCCTAAGATCGGCTCGGCTCGGCTCGGCTCGGCTCGGCTCGTTTCGCCTAAGATCGGCTCGGCTCGGCTCGGCTCGGCTCGGCTCGGCTCGGCTCGGCTCGGCTCGGCTCGGCTCGGCTCGGCACGGCTCGTTTCGCCTAAGATCGGCTCGCCTAAGATCGGCTCGGCTCGGCTCGCCTAAGATCGGCTCGGCCTAAGATCGGCTCGGCTGAGAATCGGCTCGGCTCGGCTCGCCTAAGATCGGCTCGCCTAAGATCGGCTCGGCTCGGCTCGTTTCGCCTAAGATCGGCTCGGCTCGGCTGGGCTGGGCTGGGCTGAGATCGGCTCGGCTCGGCACGGCTCGGCCTCGCCTAAGATCGGCTCGGCTCGGCTCGTTTCGCCTAAGATCGGCTCGGCTCGGCTCGGCTCGGCTCGGCTCGGCTCGGCTCGGCTCGGCTCGGCTCGGCTCGGCTCGGCTCGGCTCGGCTCGGCTCGGCCTCGGCTCGCCTAAGATCGGTTCGGCTCGGCTCGGCTCGGCTCGGCTCGGCTCGTTTCGCCTAAGATCGGCTCGGCTCGGCTCGGCTGGGCTGGGCTGAGATCGGCTCGGCTCGGCTCGGCACGGCTCGTTTCGCCTAAGATCGGCTCGGCTGAGATCGGCTCGGCTCGGCTCGCCTAAGATCGGCTCGCCTAAGATCGGCTCGGCTGAGATCGGCTCGGCTCGGCTCGCCTAAGATCGGCTCGCCTAAGATCGGCTCGGCTCGGCTCGTTTCGCCTAAGATCGGCTCGGCTCGGCTCGGCTGGGCTGGGCTGGGCTGAGATCGGCTCGGCTCGGCTCGGCACGGCTCGTTTCGCCTAAGATCGGCTCGGCTGAGATCGGCTCGGCTCGGCTCGCCTAAGATCGGCTCGGCTGAGATCGGCTCGGCTCGGCTCGCCTAAGATCGGCTCGCCTAAGATCGGCTCGGCTCGGCTGGGCTGGGCTGGGCTGAGATCGGCTCGGCTCGGCACGGCTCGGCTCGCCTAAGATCGGCTCGGCTCGGCTCGTTTCGCCTAAGATCGGCTCGGCTCGGCTCGGCTCGGCTCGGGCTCGGCTCGGCTCGGCTCGGCTCGGCTAAGATCGTTCGGCTCGGCTCGGCTCGGCTCGGCTCGGCTCGGCTCGGCTCGTTTCGCCTAAGATCGGCTCGGCTCGGCTCGGCTGGGCTGGGCTGAGATCGGCTCGGCTCGGCTCGGCACGGCTCGTTTCGCCTAAGATCGGCTCGGCTGAGATCGGCTCGGCTCGGCTCGCCTAAGATCGGCTCGCCTAAGATCGGCTCGGCTGAGATCGGCTCGGCTCGGCTCGCCTAAGATCGGCTCGCCTAAGATCGGCTCGGCTCGGCTCGTTTCGCCTAAGATCGGCTCGGCTCGGCTCGGCTGGGCTGGGCTGAGATCGGCTCGGCTCGGCTCGGCACGGCTCGTTTCGCCTAAGATCGGCTCGGCTGAGATCGGCTCGGCTCGGCTCGCCTAAGATCGGCTCGGCTGAGATCGGCTCGGCTCGGCTCGCCTAAGATCGGCTCGCCTAAGATCGGCTCGGCTCGGCTGGGCTGGGCTGGGCTGAGATCGGCTCGGCTCGGCTCGGCTCGGCTCGGCTCGGCTCGGCTCGGCTCGGCTCGGCTCGGCTCGCCTAAGATCGGCTCGGCTCGGCTCGGCTCGGCTCGGCTCGGCTCGTTTCGCCTAAGATCGGTTCGGCTCGGCTGGGCTGGGCTGAGATCGGCTCGGCTCGGCTCGGCTCGGCTCGGCTCGGCTCGGCTCGGCTCGGCTCGGCTCGGCTCGGCTCGCCTAAGATCGGCTCGGCTCGGCTCGGCTCGGCTCGGCTCGGCTCGGCTCGGCTCGGCTCGGCCTCGGCTCGGCTCACCTAAGATCGGCTCGGCTCGGCTCGTTTCGCCTAAGATCGGTTCGGCTCGGCTGGGCTGGGCAGAGATCGGCTCGGCTCGGCTCGGCTCGGCTCGGCTCGCCTAAGATCGGCTCGGCTCGGCTCGTTTCGCCTAAGATCGGTTCGGCTCGGCTGGGCTGGGCTGAGATCGGCTCGGCTCGGCTCGGCTCGGCTCGGCTCGGCTCGCCTAAGATCGGCTCGGCTCGGCTCGTTTCGCCTAAGATAGGCTCGGCTCCGAGGCTAGACGCTCCCTCCCCCGCGACGCCGTGCCTCCGCGGCAGGCGGATCCGTACGTCAGACC
>NW_026599642.1:422500-427457 GCF_023634155.1 Falco peregrinus
ACAGCTCCCGCGCCCCACCGCGGGGCGGGGATTCGGCGCTGGGCTCTTCCCTCTTCACTCGCCGTTTACTGGGGGAATCCTCGTTAGTTTCTTTTCCTCCGCTGACTAATATGCTTAAATTCAGCGGGTCGCCACGTCTGATCTGAGGTCGCAAGCCCACGACCGAAAGGACGCGCCACGCCGCCCCCCCCCACCGCCGCACACGGAGAGGCGGGCGGGCGGACGCGCGCGCCCAACGACGCTTCCTCTTCCCGCCGGCGAACGGGGCCCCCGCCGTGCCGCGAGGCGCCCACGCAAGTGGGCGGGAGGGAAGGGCCAAAGCCCCAAGCCCGGCAAGGCGGCCCGAAACGCGACAGACGCGCGAGCGCGCGGAGACGGCCCCTCGGGGAGAGGGGGGGGGGGCGAGGAACGGCCAGGGACGACGCCCGGCCGAGCATCCGGGTGGGACGGCGCCGACGGCGACCCGACGGCACGCGCGCGCCGTTTCGGGCCCCCCATGCCTAGGACGACGCCCACCCGGGGCGCGGCGGAGAAACAGGGGAGAAGGCAGGAGCGGGACGAGGGCAGGCGGGGCCCCGACGGCCCGGGACGATACCCTTCCTCTCCACGCCGGCGCCTCCGCGGCGGCGCACGCGCGGCAGCACGGCCCGGTACCGCCGCGGTACCCACCCGCAGACAGCCGCCCGCGCGCACACGCGGGGCGCCGGGGGGCAGGCCCGCGCCTAGCACCCCAAACACCGCTCGCGCGGCTTCCCCACCGCCGCGCCGGGCCCGACCGACCCGACGAGCCCTGGGGGGGGGCAGCCCCCCCCCCCCCCGCAGGCGGGAACGAGCTCCGCGAACCGGGCGAACCGGGAGAGCGGGGAGCTTCGGGGCGCTCCCCGAGTCTCCATTTAGGGGGACGAAGGCCCTCGCCCAAGGCGGACCTGCGAGGCAACCCCCCCAGCCGCGCCAGCTGCGGACCGACGCCGCCTCGCTACCCCGGCCCCCCACCTCTCCCACGCGAGAGGGAGGGGCGGGCGGAACGAGGACGGGGCGGCCGGCCAGAGCCGGCGATTGATCGTCACGCGACGCTCAGACAGGCGTAGCCCCGGGAGGAACCCGGGGCCGCAAGTGCGTTCGAAGTGTCGATGATCAATGTGTCCTGCAATTCACATTAATTCTCGCAGCTAGCTGCGTTCTTCATCGACGCACGAGCCGAGTGATCCACCGCTAAGAGTTGTCTCTTTCGGCACCGCCCCGCGCGCGCGGGACGGACACACCGGGGGGGCACGCTCCACGACGAGCGGCCGCCCCCTTTTTTTCTTTGTCCTCTGACGACGGGCCCCGACCGACGCGCGCCCCGCCTCTCGCCGGGCCCGACCGCCCCTCCGCCCGCGCGGAAAGGGGGGGGCGCGCAACGGCGATGCGGCGCGACGACGGAAGGAAGCCTCTCGCCTCGCCTGACCGTACGAGCAACACAACGCAGGAGAGGAGGGAAAGGGGAGGGCAACGGAGAAAAACTCCGAAAGGCGAGGGCTGGGGCGGGGAGCGCGCGCTCCCACCACACGCACCCCGCGCGCTTCGGAGGCGGACCAGGCGCGCGGGCTCGGCCCGGCCAACGCACGGAGGAGCAGCGGCGCGCCCCGACCGCGCCCCGACCTGCATACGCCCCCGCCTCGCGCCCGGGGACTCGGCGGGCTGCTGCTTGCCGCCGACGGCCCGCACACGCGCGGCAACGCGCCTCTCGGGCACCGCACTACGGCAGCCCGCTTTTTCCCTGCGGCTCAACCCCGCCGGCAGCTCGGCAGGCCCCACACCGCACACCTCCGGAGGCGACAAAACCGCCCGAGCCCGAGACGGCGACGCACCGGCTCGGGGCCCGCCGGACGGCGCTCGCAGCCGCGAAGCCGCGACCGCCCTCCCGGAACCGCCGACACCACCGGCTTCTCGCCCCGACCCCCGTCCCAAGCAGGCGCGCGCCACGCCGGAAGGCGACGAGCCCCGGACGGGGGTGGGGGTGTCGGGGGGCGCCGTCCTCTCTCCCCCGTCTCCACGCGGAGAACGAGGCCCGGACGCCTCCTTACCCCCAAAACCCCCCGCCGACGGGAGGCACGCCACCTCCGCCGGGCGCGGCCGAGGAGGGCGGCGTGGAAGCGGCGGGCAGGGTCCAGGCCGGGACGGTCGAGGCCGGCGGCGGGCACCTTCCGGCCGACCGATTGGACACGGGGGGCCGAGCGGTGACGGCACCGCCGCCTGGGCGGGGGGGCTTGCCGACCTTGGGCGACGGCAGAAGCCCGAGCGCTCGCCGGGGCGGAGAGAGGGCTCGCCGAGGAGCGCAGCGCGGCCACGGAGGCACGGCGACACGGCGGCCGCCGACGCAGCGCAGACGCGCCGCCCCCCCCCGAGCGGAGGAGACGGCGCTCCCACGCCGGGGACGCCCCTTAGACGCGAGACGGGCACACAGCAAGGACGGCTTGCGGCCTAACACACGCCGCGGCCTCTCCGCGCGAGACCGGACCGCGGAGGGGGGGCGGCAGCGGGACACCTCCCCGGCACGGCTGCCCGCTGGGGGAAGGCGGGGAACGAGCACGGTATGGGTCGGTCCGAGGCAGCGCCCGGCGGGTGGGGAGGGGAGGAAGGGGGTTGGGGAGAAGCCTTTCCGGGAGCGGACTCCCACGGCACGGCCTTCCACCATACACCACCGCCACCGCACCACCGCCACGCCACCAGCGGAGGCGCCACCGCCGGCTCAAAACTACAACCGCTTCCCCCCGGGGTCGCATCGAGCCGCCCGCGTCTTTAAACCGCCGCCCGGCCGCGCAGCCTTCGACCCCCGGGGCTCGCCGAGGGAGGGCTGCGCAGAAACGCGGACGCTAGGTACCTGGCCCTGGGGTGAGGGAAACGACCTGCAGGGCCCCGCGGCGGTGCCTCCCCCGCTGCCACCATCGGGGGAGCGTCCGCCCGCGGGGGCGCGCCCGACGTCCGCCGCCAACACCTCGTCCTTCCTTACCCGGGGGGCCGGGGGTTTCCCTCAGTGACCCGGCGCTGCGCCCGAGAGGAGACACGTGGCTGGGGCCGCCCGCTCGCGCGGGGACGCGGCCCGGCGAGGGGGGGAGACACGCCTCGCGCCTCGCCCACCGACGGCGCGGCTCACCCCCTCCACCCGCTCGCGGCTCCCCCCCCCCCTCCCTCCCGTAGGCACCGAGGTGCGGGGAGAGAAGGAAGAGGTGGGGGGTGGGGCGGGTATGGGGGAAAGCCGCCACCGCTGCGCTCCGCGCACCGTTATATCCCGGAACGCCCGGAGGACGGCTCTTCTCTTTCGCGGCCGGCCCCGTTGCCCAGAAGGGTCGGGGAAGACGCCTCCCCCGATCCCGAAGGAAAAGGCCGCCACTCGCTCGCCTGGCCACGCGCGGCCTCACCACCTGCCGGCCACGCCTGTCGTCCTTTCACCGCTCGCCGCTTCCTCCCGCCACCCCCGCGCGCGGGCTCAGCGGCCGGGGAAGGCTCGGGCGCGCACCCTCTGCCACGACAGCACACCTCCCCAACCCTCCGTCGCGCGCGCGCGCCAGGCCCCACGACCCGACGGACCGCGCGTCCTCTGCAGCCCGGGGGCAGCCTGCGGACGCATCCTCCCCACCCAGCTCCCCCGGACCGCACACCGGCGGCAGAGAACTGCCGCGGAGACGGCCGGGCGGAGCGCGGGGCTGGCGGAGCACGCCTCGGCTCCCGCGGAGAGGGAACGGCGGCCGCCGGCGGGAGGCGGCGGACGGCGAGGAGCGGAGGGGCAAGGCGGCGACGCGGCGGGCGGGCCCGGCCGACCGGCCAGCCGGAGCGACGCGCGCAGGCGCTGCAGAGACAAGCGGCGGAGGCGGCGCCGGCGAAGGCGAGCCGCAGCCGGAGAGCGAGAGAAGAGCGAGGGCGCGCCTTCCTCCGGGGAGGGACAACCCCCTTCCCCCCCCGCGCGCGTGCGACGGGGGGAGGGGGAGCCCTCCCCTCCCGCGCGCCGGGGCGGCTCGCGCGAGGAAGCCCTCCAACTTCACGGGCGAACTCGGGGCTACGGGCGCGGAAGCGCGCGGCCGGACAGCCGGGCCCTTGCGCCGACAGCCGGCCCGCGGTGGCGAGGCGCGTGTCCGACCACACCCCGGGCCGCGCACCTTTCTCCACGCGCGGGGGTCGGACCGGCGGCGGACCGACGCCGGCCGCGGCGGCGAGGGGGGCGCGCGCCTCCCAGCACCGCCGCGACCCTGCCGCCACGGCGGCGGCCAGAGAGGAACGGGAATCCCGCGCGCCCCGCCGCCAACGCCCGGGGCGGGAAAGGACGGCGGGGGGGGGTGTCCCCACGCGGGGACAGCCCCCCCTTCCCGGGCACCGCGAACGCGGCTCGGGCGCGGCTCGGCGGGCGCGGGGAAAAGGGAGAGCGAGCGCGTGGGCACGATCGGCGCGGCGCGGCCGGACGCCCGGCGCGCGCGCTCGCGCGCGACACAGCCCCCCGGTAATGATCCTTCCGCAGGTTCACCTACGGAAACCTTGTTACGACTTTTACTTCCTCTAGATAGTCAAGTTCGACCGTCTTCTCGACGCTCCGGCAGGGCCGGGGCCGACCCCGCCGGGGCCGATCCGAGGACCTCACTAAACCATCCAATCGGTAGTAGCGACGGGCGGTGTGTACAAAGGGCAGGGACTTAATCAACGCGAGCTTATGACCCGCACTTACTGGGAATTCCTCGTTCACGGGGAAGAATTGCAATCCCCGATCCCCATCACGAATGGGGTTCAACGGGTTACCCGCGCCTGCCGGCGGAGGGTAGGCACAAGCTGAGCCAGTCAGTGTAGCGCGCGTGCGGCCCCGGACATCTAAGGGCATCACAGACCTGTTATTGCTCAATCTCGGGTGGCTGAACGCCACTTGTCCCTCTAAGAAGTTGGACGCCGACCGCTCGGGGGTCGCGTAACTAGTTAGCATGCCAGAGTCTCG